>NC_141624.1:36275498-36552998 GCF_047967505.1 Dipteris shenzhenensis | reverse complement strand
CTCAAGGTGGTGAGGGACAGATATGCCGAGTACACTTCTATCATATTTCGTCCTGTTGAAGTGTTCAATGAGATGCTTGAAACATGCATTGCTTGTGAGCGTGGACAGCTGACCTATGAAGCTCCTTTGTTTATCTCCGGCAAGTCAAAGGTAATGGATAAGAAGGAGTTGACGGCAAGGATGTGGAGGCCTGTAAAGTACTTACCTGATAAGTATGCATCCATGGCAGCACAAAAAATTTTAAAGAAAGAATGGTTTTTTGGAAAAAAAGACAAAGACCACTGCATGGAAGAATGCATCAATGTACAGGTGAGGTGTGATGCAGTGCATAGTGCCATCAAGTATTTGCTGTCAGAGAAACAAATTCCACTTACTCATTGTAACATTGACTATAATGTGGTGAAGCATATAGCTTCTTTGTCAACACGCAAGGTAAAGCTATGGGCAAACAGGTGGATTAAAAAGGATGAAGATGGGTCGGAAATAGTAACCTCTTATATGAGAAAAGAGATCCCACAACAGGTGGTTGCATATGTGGAAAGATTAATCAGCAAGATAAGAATGCCGACATATATGAACCAAAGCTTTCAATTCAATGTAGAGGTTACGGCAAAGTCTGGAAAGCTTGTCAACTTCAGGGGAGTCTCAGAAGATGACTTCTTCAAGAATGAGTCAGCATGGGATAAGCCACAACTATTCTTTATCAATGAAGTTTCTAGCGATGATATCCATAACTTCATTGATAGAATAGTATATACCACCATTAGCAAAGTGGCGATTTGTAACATTGTCATATTTGTTGATAAAAAAGACAAAGAAGCCATGCAGGTTACTCTAGAGCGAGCATATTCATCAGATTTGAAGATCTATAGTGGTGTTTATGCAGCAAAGAGAGGCAAGAGAGAATGTGGCATAGCGATTCAAACTCTTGAATCATTCTTTCTGTGTATGCGGAGTCCCAACCCTGATCACTCCTTACAAAAGAACATAAGAGGGAATTCAAATAATTTGAGATTGATGCTAGAAGAGCAAGATATTCCCAGGTCCATACATTATCAAAAAAACAACTATGGAAGTCCTGCACAAAGTGGGAGTCTCTTGCTTACCATGATGGAGAATTTGTTGCCGGCAGGTTGGGAGGTCACCTTGTGCAGGATGGGATATTTATTTGAGGATCTCCTAAGAAAAGGCAACTCCACCAATATTATTGAAAATAAGCATTTCATGGCCTATTTCCAGCTTCAAGCAGATCTAACCACAGGCTATGAAAAAGAGATAGACCACAAGGACACCGATGACATGGATGATTACCTTGAAGATCATAATGTCCTAGTTGTTGATGATGAAAAGATGGACTTACATGACCCATTCACAGAGAGGTTGGTGGATGAAGACAAATATGATGATGCCTTCTTTAATAATTATGGCTCGCAGGGTTATGAAAAAAGGCCACTACGACAATACTTAGCAGTATGAACTCTCTATTTCTCAACTAAATACAATTTTTTAAATAAGATTTAAATTTAAAGATAATGAATCTAATCTCTCATATTTGTTTACAGGCAATAAAGGGAGAAGAAATGGATGAAGTCTATACGGAGGCACTCCCTTCTACTTCAACAATGCAACCACCTCTAAATTTGATTGAAAAATCAAATTTAGCTGCATTAGATAAAATGGAGAGCTCATTTCAAGTTAAGATCGTTTTGAAACGAGAACCTCAGTATTTAAGCTTTGGTAGAGAGGAGGTTTCAATCCTCTCCAATCCTTTAAAAGAGGTTAATGACAATGTTATCTTGGCCATTCTCAGGTAATGTTTATTTATTTATTGCTACTTCAATAAGCTAACATTTGTTTATTTATTCACAGTTCAGTTATATATCAGTTTCCTAGTGTAGAATGCAAATCAATTCTATGAGCTAATGTTTGTTTATTTCTTGGTGCAGTGTAGTTATTTCTCAGCTTCCTAGTACAGTGTAGCATCGTGTCTACATGCTCGATGCTCTTCTTTCTTCTATTCTTAGCTCTCCTCAAAAGACTATAGAAGATGTTTGTACCTGGTTAAGCCCTTTGAATTTAGATGGGGTGCGAGTCATCTTAATGCCTTATCATGAGGCGTAAGTATCAACTCTAACCTTATTTTTACTATTTCTTTGGCAAGTTTGTGTAAAACAATAATCATTTTTATTCTGGTCGTGTAGCTCACATTGGAGTCTGATCTTCTGGGACCTTGAACTCAACCATTTATGGTTTATGAATTCAATAGAAGGCTATCATGCCAACTCCCCAAGGTAATTATTCTCTTAATATTTTTGATACTTTCTTATTTTGTATCTTATGATCATGACATATTAATATATTTCATATGTCATGCTGGACAGTGCTGCATATCGGCTAGTATCTGCTGTCAGAACAACCACGGAGCAACAAGATCAAGTAGAATTCAAAAGACGTCTGCCAGTGGAGCAAAAAGATGGACACAGCTATGGGTGGAGAGTTGCCTACAACTGCATGTTGTTTCTTAGAGAGATTTTTGATTTGGAGTTACCAGTCAAAATGGAATCATATACAGAAGCTGATCTGCTAGCATTTCGGGCTGAGAGTATTCAGCATCTAATTACTACCATTGGGAAACAACATACTACATTGCAGCATGTATAAAACCTTATCTTTATACTTGTATACTTGTTCTAGCCTTTAATTGGGATGTATAAATCTCATAACTTTTTTATATTTTCTTCCAAAAGGAGAAGAGAATGAGTTTAATGAAAGCATGCTATCTTTATACTTTTATGATTATTTAAACCATTAATTTTATTTGGGATGTGTAAATCTCATAACTTGTCTAATGAAAGCATGCTATCTTTATACTTCTATGATTATTTAAACCATTATTTTTATTTGGGATGTGTAAATCTCATAACTTTTTAAATTTTTCATCCAAGAGAAGGAGAGACTCACTCTAATGAAAGCATGTATGAAACCTTTTTAAATTTTTGCTCCAAGCAGAGAAGAGACTTACACTAATGAAAGCATGTATGAAACCTTATCTGGTTGTTTAAGCCTTTATTTGGGATGTGTACATCATATAACTTTTTTATATTTTTATGGCAGAAGGAGGATGTGGAAGACATAGCAAGTGAAGAAGAATACGATGTAGACTACTCCCTCAATAAGATGAGTCATAAAAATATGAATCTATTGGAGCAGATTGGAAGTTCATTCACTGCTATGTTGTTAGTTCGACAAAAACCTCATTTTTTTGAATTTGGTGAAGAAGAGATTTCAATCCTCTTGAATCCTAAGAATGAGGTTAATGTCAAAGTCATTACAACCATCCTCAGGTTTGATGCAGCCTTTTCTTTGGCTTTATACTTTGCTTATTTTGATTAAACCCAAGAAGCTAATACTTTTTTTTTAAATATAGTAATGTTATAGCAAATTTTCCGCAAAATATACAAAGCGTTTCATATATGCTCGATCCTCGTATTTCGGAAGTGCTTAGCAACAAAGAAGAAACCATAGAGAATGTTTGCAAGTGGTTGAAGCACATTCCTATGAATGACGCACGAGTTATTTTTACAGCATATTATGAGAAGTAAGCATCAAACCCTACTTGTTTTTTCTATTGCATTGCTAGAATTGTCTCAAACACAGTAATTATTCTTTATTGATAATGCAGCTCACATTGGAGTCTGGTAGTCGTGGACATCCTTGCGAAGAAGTGCTTCTTTGCAAACTCAATGACATCCGTCCATGGCAATGTGTTAGAGTAAGTATAGACTACACTTGTTGTCACTTCTTGACATGTAGATTGATATGCAATGCACATATTCACTGTTGTTATATGTTTTGATATGCAGATCAGCTCGAAAATTAGTAGATGCTATCGACATAGTAATGCGGCAATGTGACTTGGCACAACAAATAGAGTATATAACATGTCAGGTATCACATCAAGATAATAGCCACATCTATAATTGTGGATGGAGGGTGGGCTACAATTGCTTTTTGGTACTTGGTCAAATTTTTGAGATGCAAAATGACACCACACTATCAACATATACGGATTTGCATCTCTATGCATTTATAACATGTACCATTCAAGCAATCATTGATTGCGAAATGAATGCCATCAAAGAGTCAAAGAGGATAGATGACCTCAACTCTACAAACATGGCTTCATTAAAAGAATTGGGAAGCTCTTTTAATGTTAGGGTTATGATTCAACATAGACCTCAGTATCTTGAATTTAGGGGAGAAGAGATTTCAATTCTCTCTAGAGCTTCAAATGAGGTCAATAACAACGTTATGATGGCCATTCTCAGGTTTGATACAAACTTTTTCTCTACTTGATAATTCAATATTTTGATTTAATCTAATAAGCTAATAAGCTAATATTCATTTATTTTGATTAAATCTAATAAGCTAATATTCATTTATTTGTTGGTGCAGTATAGTTATCTCACGATTTGGTAGAGTCGTACAAAATCGTGCGTATATGTTGGATTCCCTCCTTTCTCCTATACTTAGCGATAGCAGAAAGACAATAGCCGATGTTTGTAAATTATTACAGCCTTTACATTTACATGGCGTGCGAGTCCTATTTATGGCATATCATGAGATGTAAGTATCATGGCAACCTTTATTTTCATCTTATACTGGCAACATTGTGTTAAATAATAATGGTTCTTAATTATTCGTGTAGGGAACATTGGAGTCTGGTGGTTTGGAACCTTGAAGACAACTATTGTTGGTTTGTTAACTCGATTGCAGGCTTTCATGGCTCAGTGCAAACGTAAGTATTCTATTAATCTGTTGTTACTTCTATATTATGTACCTTATGTGATAGATACACTAAGTTTTTTTAATATGTCACGATGAGCAGGTCGATTGAGAAGTTGGTATCTGCTATCAGAGAAACAGGACAGTACAAGGACTCGGTAGACTTCCAAAAGCGTTTAGTAGTAGAGCAGGAAGATGGGCATAGTTGTGGGTGGAGAGTTGCCTACAACTGCATGTTGATTTTCAAAGAAATTTTCTCACTTAAGCCACAGGTCTCATCGGAAGACTCTTTGGAGCTCAAATATTCAGAGGAGGATATACAATTGTTTAGGGCTGAAATCATTCGAGACCTAATTGCTGCCATTAGAATACAACGTGCAACTGAAGCAATACCAGAGCTTCCCTTTAAGGAAGAGGAGACTGAGTCTACTATGAAAGCACTGCATACTACAGAAGAAGTAGAGACCCAATGTACACCTACAGCACCACAGCCTCCACTGGAAGCATCAGAAGAGTTGCCACCACCTCCGCTTGCATTTAAGGAAGAGGATACTGAGTCTACTCCGAAAGCACTACATACTACAGAAGAAGTAGAGACCGAGTGTACATCTACAGCACCACAGCCTCCATTGGAAGCATCCGAAGAGTTGCTAGAGTCTCCACTAGAAGCATCACAAGAGTTGTGATGCATGTATGATGTTGTGTTTGTAGTTTTTGTTGATTATACACCAATTTGTGACTTATTACTTAAGTGGCATAATTATGATATTTATATAATTTCTTTATGCACATAATTTTATGATATGAATGTGTGATGATGTGATTATTTGGAAATAAATCCTTGTGTGATGAGAATTTTGATATGAATATGTGATGATGTAATATTTGTAATATATTTATTTCATGCACACAATTTTATGGTATGAATGTGTGATGATGTGATTATTTGAAAATAAATCCTTGTGTGATGAGAATTTTGATATGAATATGTGATGATGTAATATTTGTAATATATTTCTTCATGCACACAATTTTATGATATGAATGTGTGATGATGTGATTATTTGGAAATAAATCCTTGTGTGATGAGAATTTTATTCAGTTGGACAGTCTCCACTCACTTAAAGTAGAGCATTCGCAATGCTTCTCTCACTTTATTCCAACCCTTATCCTTATCATCTCCACTCACTTAAAGTAGAGCATTCAATCTCCACTCGCTTTATTCCAACCCTTATCATAGTGAACACATCGTGCCACTCACTTTATTCCAACCCTTATCCTTATCGTAGTGAACACATCGTGCCTTAGTGCACTTGTATTCTTCCATCCTAGTCCTTCCATAAACACTCTCTTATTTCTTACATCCTAGTCCTTCTGAGTAACTTGTATTCTTCTATGCTAGTCCTTCCGCAAACACTCTCAGAGTCTTCTTTCATCCATCCTGATAACCAAGTATTCTTCTATCCTAGTTCTTCCACAAACACTCTCTTCTTTCATCCATCCTAGTGCTTCTCATTAACTTGTATTCTTCTTGTATTCTTCTATCCTAGTCCTTCCGCAAACACTCTTAGAGTCTTCTTTCATCCATCCTGATAACCAAGTATTCTTCTATCCTAGTTCTTCTATAGACACTCTCTTCTTTCTTGCATCCTAGTGCTTCTCATTAACTTGTATTCTTCTTGTATTCTTCTATCCTAGTCCTTCCGCAAACACTCTCAGAGTCTTCTTTCATCCATCTTGATAACCAAGTATTCTTCTATCCTAGTTCTTCCGCAGACACTCTCTTCTTTCTTGCATCGTAGTCCATCTCCCTTTCTTTATCATCTTCCCACCCATGGATGTCCTTGGCATTGTCGAAGACGTGGAGTTCGGAATAACAATCTCAAATAATGGATTGTTGACCAAGGAGCACAGAGAGAGGCCAGAATTCGACAAGGTTCTCCTTTAACACACATGGAGAGAGAGGAATTTGCTGCACAAAGGCACGCAGAGAGGGAGGAGACTCTCAAGATAGCAGACAGTGAAAGACTTCTAAGACGTATGATAAAAGCACGACAAGATCTATTAGACTTCTTAAGTAACCTGCGTTATCGCAGCTCTCGTCATGGGCGATTTGATGCGGATGCTGAGAGAACAATAAGAGCCTCTGAGAGAAATTATAAAGAAACAATTTGTGATTGCTTAAACTTCTTCTTCACATGTAATTATGTTGAGGATACAGCTATGGAGGCAGTGAAGGATTGGGTTGTTGAGAAGATAAGAGAGACCAATGATGAGATCTTCTAGACTTAGATAAGAGAGACTGTATTAAGGTGTTTTTTGACACCATATGGCTTTGTATTAAGGAGGTGTATTAAGGTGTTTTTTGACACCATATGGCTTTGTATTAAGGTTTTTGACACCATATGGCTTTGAGTAATATGATCTACTTCTTGTACAAATGTGATGTTAAGAGAGACTGTATTAAGGTGTTTTTTGACACCATATGGCTTTGAGTAATATGATCTACTTCTTTACAAATGTCATGTGCTCTTTTTGAAATGTACTCTAGTTTTCATAACATGTCACGCCATTTTTTCTAATTTGATTTTTTAAAATCTTACTTTTTTGTCTCTTTTAACAATGTGATGTACTCTATTTTTAACATCTCACGTCATTTTTTCTAATTTGATTTTTTAAAACCTTCTTTTTGACTCAATGTTTTGTTTTATAAGAGCCTCTTTTTTTGAAATGTTTTATCTAGAATTATCTCACAAAATGAATTTGGATAGTGCAAGAGTCCAAAATTAATGAAATAGGTGTTGACTAACTATATGCTTATTTGTGGGATTTAATAGGGAAACTAAGACTCAATCATCCCTAATACAAAATTGATTAGGTCTTCCTAAATGTGCAAAAATGTGCATATGCTAGTGAGTGTGTGAGTAATAATCTAGTGCAAACTATATGTGCAAAAACGTGCATATGCTAGTGAGTGCACGTGTAACAATCTAGTGCAAACTACTGAAGACTTGGGGTTCCCAAAACTTCATGATTATTGTCAGGGATGGCTTGCATGATGATGTTGTATCGCTTCAATCAGCTCCCGTTTATGGTTGTGTTGAATTGGACTCCGTCCAATGTTTCTAGCGGCACAGCTTGAACTTCAAATTCTTTTAGTGGTCTTGGCATTGCTATGGGGACACTGCCACTTGTGTTATTCTTGAAGTACTCCAGCACTTCTTGAAGATCAGCCTTTGATGGTGTTGAACTAGCCTGACATGTGCCATGTGTTTAGGGTGGCATAGTATTATAACCAATTTGTTTGGCTCTTGGAGACCCTTCTTTTTCCTTTTTTTTTTTTGGTGAAGTCTCTTGATCGATCTTCATACGCACATGTGGCTTATACTTCCAAAACTTCTTACGTTGGGAACTGTGGGGTAACTTTTCCACTGGTAAAGTGTTTCCAAGTAAGGGATCATTTGCTACACATACTCATTCCAGTCCGTTAGGATACCATTCAAGAGGCCGTGGTTTTGATTTTGAGGGAGCTGGTTTTGCAAGATACAATTCGACGATCCTTGTTTGGACTCGTTTGAATTCATTGAAGTGTTCGGCCTTGGCTTTTCTGCAATTTCCTCCTTCAGCTTCCTTGCGGGATCTTCTACTATTATTCAACTTTAGAGGTTCAACTTTTGGGAGCTCTGCCATTGTGGGAGAGGAGAGCACACACAAAAGGGGTAAGGAGACACCAAAATGTGGTAGAGCAAAAGCTACTCCAGCTTATTCCTCTATCATATATATATATGAGTATACATGGGCATTATACAAGTGGGTGGGCACATTGCCCTTTACCCCAACAACCTCCCACTTAAAGGTAGTGTGCCTTTAAGGGAGTATAGTACACATATAATACAATCAGCCATAGGCTGAAAAACAAGATGACCACACTGTCATCCTATGCCCATCGGCACTTTACAATGTGCAAAGTGCATAGAGGATAAGCTGCTAGTAGACATTAGGTTTGCAGGATAGAAAATGACAAGCTGTAGATGCCTGTCAACCAAGATCTCATGCCAGATCTCACTGGGAGAGTGAACTCTCACCACCACGTGCTCCTGTGCTAAGTCCATAGCACCTGAACTATCACTGTGTAAAGAAAATGTCTCTGTACCACCTGTGACCATAAGCACATGCCCTACAATAGACCTTTGCTGGTCTATCCAACCTGCATCACCTGCATGATGCTCCTAGAAGCATAAGGACCTGATGTTCACAACTGCTTCCCTACTGTCAAAATTTGCCATAATCATGCTACCAACTCCCATTGCAACGGAAGCAAGAACCGGAAGTGTAGCCCCAATGGCAAACATGTGAGAACCAAGTCTCAACATAGTCATGGATGCATGGAGTACTATGGCTGCCATATCAACCATAACTTGCTGCTCAACTGATCTGTGATCATCAAACTTGCAGTGTTTCAAGTATGGAGCCAATACAGGCAATGAAGTACTCGGTAACTTCCCCCTCTCCATACTGAAACAACCAAGTATCTGACAAACATCATCAAGACCATGCAGCTCCCACTGCAAAGCATCCCTGTCCATAAGGAACCATATGGCAAGTAACCTCAGAAGGATAGCAACCTCCTGAATACTGAGACCATAACCTGTCTCACTACGCATCACATCCTGAGCTCTCATAACGGTATCAAACCTATGAAGCCAAGCTCGAGGGGATTGCTTCTGGCTATGAAGGCACTTACGAAGCAAACATATCAATGATTCCTGCCCATGCGCAATATGACCCGAGTCAATAACTGCAGAAACCACATCTGTCCTAGCATAACCAGCTAATGGATCATACCGGGCATCATTAGCCAAGGTATCCTCCTCACCATGCATAGCCTCATCCTCATCTGCAAGAGGCACTCCGCATCCTGGGAGTAAACTGTAACTGTCCATAGAAGATGCATCAACAATCTCCATAGGAGTGTAAACCTGTGGAATACTTGAGACATCTGATCGTCTCTGACCAAAATCAGGAAGTAATCTTGGCTGTCCCAACTTTATAACCTGCTCACCATGGGAAAAACCTCCCACTCCAAGGGATATGGGCTGCCCCTGCAAAGAATTCGGAGGTATCAGTGCACTTACACCCTCCTGGAATACCACTCTCCTGTTATCCACAGTCGTGGGCTGTTTAAACATAACATCCTCTCTGAAATAGACATTATGGCTATGTATCAACTCTTTAGTTGAAGAATCCCATAACCTGTAGTCCCTACTAGACTCACTATATCCAAGGAAGATACACCTCCTCGATGGGAACCATGAGCATAAGCCTCGTAGCCAAACACACGTAAATGCTCATAACATGGTGCCTTGCTTGTCAAGAAGTCAAATGGCACTCTATCATTCAGAGATCTCCTGGGTGACCTGTTAAGCAAGTATGCAGCTGTCTTACATGCCTCAGCCCAATAGCATTCGGTAAGACCTGCATACCATAGCATGCTACCAATCCTGTCCAATAGAATCCGATTTATGCCTTCTGCCAAGGCATCGTGAGCAGAAAGATGAGGAGTGGTCAACACCCTCTTGATACCAAGTGTATCACATAGATGCTGAAATCTAGGAGAGGTAAACTCTGCATCACCATCAGTCATCAAGCTCAATAGCTTCTTTCCTGACTGATTTTCAGCATTACCCAAGAAGCGCTGAAATGTATCATATACATCATGCTTCTGCCGAATCGGATATACCCATATGTACTTTGTAGCAGCATCAATAAATGTCACAAAGTAAGAGGCGCCACCCAGTGAAACGGTAGGCATAGGCCCACAAACTGCACTATGAACCAACTGCAATGGCTCAAGATACCTCTCATTAACTGTCTTCCTCACAAAGGAGGATCCTGACTGCTGACCATCATCACAATCATGACATAAAATTTGAGAGACATCCATAACGGGAATGTATCTCAATGTTGTAAGGGCTTCCATACCTGCAGTAGACATATGTCCAAGTCTGGCATACCATAAACTAACTGATGGCTACTTACTAATCATAAGCATCTTATCCTAGACACCTGATACATGTAATGCATAAGAGAATCCAACCCGTGATCCCCTAGCCATAACCAGATTGCCTCTAGCAATCTTCCATGCATGATCACCCAAAGAGACATGATAACCTGCCTCAACCAACTGTCCAGTACTGATCTTGCTCGTAGCAAGTCCTGGTATATGTCTAACCCTCTGTAGAACAAGAATAGAGCCACTAGGCATAACAAGGTGGATATCCCCATAACTATAGACATCCATAGAATGATCAATGCCCATCAAACCACTCTCCACAATGCATTCCTGATATGCACTGAACCATGACCTATGAGGGGTCATATGACGAAGCACATGGATCTAACATCCAATCACCAAGAATGGGTACATCAGTGGCCAAGAAGGAGGTGTTAGACTTAGACAAAAGAATGCCTTCATCACTGCTACTGTCAGTGGAAACCTTGGCATCCACACCTTGAAACTCAACATGCTTCTTCTCCTTCTTCCTGTCATTCTTAACCTTGCTCTTCTTCTTGTATTTTCTCAGCCATTTCCAGCAATACTTTTTCATGTGGCCATACTTTTCACAATAGAAACATCTAACACAAGTCCGAGAGCTAGACTTGCTCTTGGAATTCCCCCTTGAACATGACCTGTTTCTACCAATTGATCGACCTTTGGAGTGCATATCAAGGCTGTAATTCAGCCCATCAGGACATTTCAGCCCATCATGCCATAACATAACACTATCATGGTCATACATCCGGCATATACGAGTATAAAACTCATATGCATGGTAGTCTACACCCTGTACACCATCCTGTACCTGCAAGTAGACTGACTTTGAGAGTGATGCTTGAATGATAGAGCATGCTTGCTCATCCATGTCATCCCAATCACTCTGTTTAATGCTATTAGGCTTGACACCTTTGCATTGAATGGGCTTATGCTGCCTCTTCTGCACTAACACATCATAAATCCGCTCTTTCCAATACTGAAAGTTTGATCCATCCAACCTCTCAATATCAAAGAGGGCACTACCAGCTGTAGATGCCATATCTGTGGCACAATAGCTCACAACCAAAGAGCAGTATAGTGCAATAGGCAACCCAAATGACCAAAAATATAGTGTTGTCCAGACCAATCAGGTCTCCAAATAAATTGGCTGATCCAATGCTCAAAAGCACTCAGCCATAAAGAGGCATAAACAAGAATATATGCAGCCCAGTAACCTTCCAATGCCTGGCAATTGAAGTAAGAAATGCACTGAACCAAATGAGCAATGCCTGCTCAACCTGCCTGCTCAACCAATGGCAATAGGAGCCCAGCTCAACTATCCATAAACATCAGTGCGGAATCCACCAATGCAAATCCATAATGCATCGAAATGGCATTTACTGCATCACCAATGCATCACCTCGAGTGTGCAATCCTTTGGCAACAAAATCAAGCATTCACCACTTGCCAAATGTGCCAAAGTGACTTGCCTAAATGCCAATAATGCCCTTGGACTGAAGTGAGATCCCAATCACTTTTTGTAATTTACTGTGAGTTCCCAATTCACTGTTGTGCAAGAGAAATTCCTACAACAATACCTCACAGCCACTTTGGGCAAAATAACACGTTGTCCCTGTTTTTGAACAGCGATATCTTTTCATTGAAAGACCGGATGCCAAAGCTGTAAACAGCAAAGTTGTAGCTGGTAGAAAGATCTACAACTTGTCAGTTGACCTCAAGAGCCAAATCCTTCTGGATTCTCAGATATTCTCACCTGAAAAACAGCTTCCTGCACATTGGTTACAAATAGACAGTAGACTGCAACTTTTTGTGATTTTGCAGAGGCTGTAACTCCTGCAGCTTATATCGGATCAACTTGCTTCCAAAAGCAAAGTTGTAGATTGTTCTGTGAACTACAACTTTCCAGTTCGGCACAAAGTGCAATTCTGCACCAGGAAAGAGATATTCAGTCCTGAAAATGACTGTTTTGTCATAAAAACAGCAACAGCAGCTTCCTTGAATGTTTGCTGCCCTTTACAGCACTCATCTGCTCCGGCAAAAAACAGCCCCAAAAATGGTCAAAATACATCCAGCAGATCACCCAGTATGTCAACTGCAACACCAGCAAAATGGCAAGTACAATGCCTAACCAAATCAGCCCCAAGAATGCTCATAGATCAGCAATTAAATAGCCCAAAAGCACTGGCAAAACAGCCCCGAAATGTGCTCCAAATGATGCTAATCTGACAGGATCTCAATACATCACCGTACCATTATATGTATCTAACATAGGCAAATAACCATGCATCCAACAAAGTGTCAATGCATCTCAACCAGGCATGTACCACTGTCAAAGCATGTGTCACTGCGACTGCCAAAGGGATGTATCTGCAAAAAAGATATGCAACCCACTAACTAAATGTAACGGAATGTTCACAAGGACTAAGATGCACCAGAGTATGTCCGTACAAGGACCCAAATGCACGGGAAGACACGAGCTAACAAAGCTCAACTGCAACCAAAAGAAGCTGCATAGTGCACAAGCACATATCCCACACAATGTCCATAAGGCGTACTTCTGCAAAATGTCCCACAAAGAGACCAAAATCAGCCAATGCTCAGCTCCAAGATCTCAAATGCAACACCGGCTATCCCCCAAGCATTCAACTGCATCAAACATGCAATCCAGAGGCTCCCCAACAGCTCCCAGATGAGCTAGAGACAATGGCAAAGAACTATGCCAAGACTGGAACATCTCCAAAGACTGAGGCAGCTCCAGCTTCATCAATGTGAAGCCTCCACAGGAATACATGCTCCCTCAAGCCTCACAGCCCACTGTCAACGTTCTCTAACGGGAAGCCATCTCCAACTGCGAATGGCTGTCAACAATGACCACTCTACTCTCATGTAGAGCTAGCTACAACGCCACAACCATAGAGTTTTCTGTAGCGACGGGACTATAGCGACATACTCCCAGCAGCGACCACAAGAGGCCTTCATGATTTGCACCTTCAGTTGACATCTTCACGGCTGGAATGACCTCAATGCATGATGCATCCAAAGCCACCATTGGTCAGCCAGCAACGAGCAAACAATATTCGAACAGCCTTGAACTTCTAGCCCACCAAAGCAATGCGCATTTGCAGTTGTCCTCTCCACAATGCCCAACGCAATTGCATATCCCAGGTGCCAAGCTGACTAAGCACCAAGTCGAGCTACCTCCATCTTCATGTAACAGGCAACGCATACAATGCCACACCCATCTCCAAGCTCTTGGTAGATCTCTCGAAGCAGTTCCCGTTCTCCTCTCACCGAGCTCCTCGTAGATCGAACGCCATGGGCTCTGAAACCAGTTGTGGGAGAGGAGAGCACACACAAAAGGGGTAAGGAGACACCAAAATGTGGTGGAGCAAAAGCTACTCCAGCTTATTCCTCTATCATATATATATATGAGTATACATGGGCATTGTACAAGTGGGTGGGCACACTGCCCTTTACCCCAACAGCCATTAGGGCATGTAGATTGGCTAAGTCATTATCAAAGATTTGATCTTCAATTTCAGCATTCTCAGCCTCTGTTTCAAGGTCCCAAGGAAAATCTGAGTCATCATTGGTATGGGTATCTTCTTCAGGTTCATTATCCCACTCGAGGTCACCCATAAAGAATGGCATCTCTAGATTGATTGGTTCTTCATGTGTCGATGGAGGATCTACTTGTAGCACCTTAGCATCTATTTGTGAGAAGATGGGGTCTAATAAATGGTAGTTGTCGATGGTTACCAATGTTTGTATCCATTTATTGACATTGCTTTGTGAGTTACCCACTATGGCATGCTGTTGCAAGGGAGGTGATTTGCTTGAGATTGTCATGGAAGATGTGTCATCCAATGCTCTAGGCATAATTCATTTTATAGCTCCTATTCCCACATTCACCCTGACTGTGGTGTCACGATTTTGGATTGTTAGTCTATTAGTTTCCTAGTCATGGACCTGATGCTTCCGATAACCAAGGACATCCTAGTAAGATTTGATAGGATTTTTTGGAAAGATCCAAGATTGTGAATTGAAGGGAAAAGTGGACTCTTGCGACCTTTGTGGACACGCCATTTACTATTCCCAAGGGTTTAGCCCGTGACTCATCAGCAAGGCATATGTTGAAATTAGCCTTTTGCATTGGTGGGAGACCCCATTCTTTGTAGATCTCCTTTGATAGGACATTTACACCTACTCCACCATCCACTATGGCTTGGACTTCATTATATGCCTTGTGGATCAAAGGCACAATGATGTTGCGTATGTCTTCTCTCTCATCCATCTGCACAGGGATATCTTTGATGTCGTTCATAGATGGAAGAGGATTTGTGACTTCAATCCATCCTTTGAAACTCTCCCAGAGATTGGGATAATTCTGTAGGAGGATTCCGATGGGAGATGATGTGAGGGAAGGTGATGCGAGGGGGAGGGAGTTGCGAGGTGGAGGAGGGTGGCAAAGGGGCAGGCGAAGGGGCATGCGAGGGGGTGATGAAGGCACTGGCAAAGGGGCAGTGAAGGGGTGGGCAGGTGCTGTTGTTGGTGACTCTGTCATTGGTGGGGTGGGCATTGCGCCACCCTAGGTGGCTCTGCGAGCACCGTCGCGAGCCATCGGGCTACCCTGTAGCAAGGTCCAAGTTCAAGGGCTTTAAGCCGTTGTCAATTAGAGGAGGAGAGGGAGGAGGAGAGAGGAGGAGGAGGAGGAGGGAGGAGGAGGAGGAAGAGGGAGGAGGAGGAGGAGGAGGGAGGAGGAGAAGGTAAGAGAAGGAGTTGCATAAAGGAATTGCATGTATAACTCGCATGTAGAACTTGCATGTAGAACTCGCATGTAGAACTCACATGCAGGAGTTGCATGTAAGAATCGTATGGAGAACTTGCATATAGAACATGCAAGTTGGATTTCTAAGAGGGATTATTTCTAGCCTTATGCAAGTACAAGCGAAGCTTTGCTACTACTCTACACACACATTCTATTCTACCTAAGTCCATTTTGGCATAGAGACAACAAAAACAAAGAACAAGCTCAAACCGCATTTTTGAGCAAATGTACTGAAGTCTACTTTAATCAATCAGTTTGGACTCTAGCATCCTCCTAAACTATACAATGCAGATGAGATTGCCTAGTAAAACAACTCATAGAGTGCCTTTGAGAGAAAGCTTTGGAATGGTCATTTCACCTTACTAACAAGAAAAACCAGTGACTTGTGATAGATTGCTTACCTGGGCTTGTGTGTATAGTTGGAGCTAGAGCTGGGGAGGTGTGAGATGGACCTAGGGAGGTTGTGGCTGGAGCTATAGTGGATGGTGGAGCTAGTGAGGGAGATTGGAGTTGGAGCTGCAGTGGGACTTTGTGATGGAGGTGGTGAGGTTGGTGAGGTTAGAGGCAACTGAAACTAGAGATAGGGATAAAATGAAGGGTAGACCTACTTAGAGGGGGTTTTGTCTCAAAATCTATGCAAACAATGATGAGGAAATTAATGCAGAGGAACCTAGAAGACCATTTTCCACACGTGTGGCTGACAAGACAGATGTGACATGCATTGGAAGATGTGCCCTTTTCTCTTATCTACACTCTCTCCATCTCTCTAGTAGTTCTAATCTACTCTTTCCTCCATCCCTCTAGTAGCTCTGATCTGCATCACTGCTATCATCACCCCCCCGCCCTCCCAATCATCATCGCCCCCCTTACTGCACCTGTGCAAGAGCCACAGACAAGTCACCAGGGCCAGTCATGGACAAAAAAAATACAAGTACTCATTCTACCACTTAGGAATCTGCTATATTTGTTTGCAGTAGTGTTTTCTTGATTGGTAATTGTGTAGACCTCGTCTTTTCTTAGGTGCCAGTTCTTGGTCCATAGAGGATAACATTTTTTTCTAGAAAATGCGATTTGAGGCTCTTTTCCATAAAAACACCCTATATCATGTTTATTAGAAAACATGCTAGGTGTGCACAAGCTTGTAGGGAGGACAAAATGAATAATACTCTAAAAAGCCTAGTCCAAAAATAGGTGCATGCAATGACTAGATACTCTAAATTTAGTACCTTAAAGCCAGTTTTGGCATGTTTTTTCTCCCATCATTATCCCCACCTACTTATACTTGTACAAAAGCCATAGTGTTGATCTATCTAATTCTACTGCATCAGTAGCTATTAGGCATTTACCTGAACTTGTATGGACATGATGTTTTTGCATCAAGAGGAAGGACTTTTTACTAGAAAATGCGATATGGAAGAGAAAAACAAAGAAAGAGCTCAAATCATGTTTTTGAGCAAATTTTGCTTAAGCCTAATCTAATCAATCAGTTGTACTCCACCATCCTCCTAAATGCTAGATTACAGATGAGATGTGCTCAAAAAAACATTTCAGAGAGCATTTTTGAGAGAAAGCTACAGAATGGTCATTTCACCTTAACAACAGGATAAACCAATGACAGGTGATAGATTGCTTATCTAGGCTTTGTGTAGAGCTAGATCTGGAGCTGGAGCTAGAGAGGTGTGAGATGGATCTGGGGTGGTTGTGGCTGGAGCTGCAGTGGGTGGTGGAGCTAGTGAGGTTGGAGTTGGAGCTACAGTGGGACTCTATGATGATGGAGGTGGTGAGGTTGGAGTAGGAGTTGGTGAGGTAGTGAGATTGGAGCTGCTGGAGGTGGTTGGACCTGGAGGTGGTGAGGTAGTGAGGTTGGAGGCAATTGAAACTAGAGATAGGGATGAAATGAAGGGTAACTCTACTTAGAGGTGGTTTTTTCTCAAAATCTGTGCAAGCAATCATGAGGAAATAAATGCACAGGTACCTAGAAGACCATTTTCCACATGTGTGGTTCACAAGACACGTGTCATGCATTGAAAGCTATGCCCTTTCCCCTTATCTACACTTTTCTCCATCCCTCTAACAGTTTTGGTCTACACTTTCCTCCATCCCTACACCACATCCTTATCCGCATCATTGATCAGGTTATAATATTGTAATCCTTTGAAGCTATTTGTAGCTAGCATGAACATATCCATATATACAAAAGACGACATGATTAAAATGATGCATAAGTCTCATTCTTAAACATAAAAAGAACATTATCTTATATTTCAAATGTGTGAATAACCTCAGATGATGGGCATGCTTGTCCATTATAGTACTTTCCTCCAAAAGAACTAGAATCCCCAATAAATTATACCAAAGAATTAAATTCTATAAATAAGAAGTCACACTTATTAAATTTAAAACTAATGAAATAAATAAATGCTGTAAATGAATAAGAGAATGATTAAAAGTAGTGATATACTCATACCTTCTCTAGAATTGGATCATTGACGGACTCGTCCATAAAAGGAATGTATGGTTCAAGCTCCATGGATCTCTCTACAAAGTATCAATTAGATAGTAAAATTGAAGTATTTAACTATTAAATATAATTTTAATGTCCAGAAGAATGAGAAATATTTTTTACTTACTTGCTGTGAGATAACATCATCTAAATTAGCTTTTTTAGAAGTAGTGCTGACCTCCTGAATAGATTGGCTCATCATTTGAGATTTACTTAAAGGATCCTATGGAACACAATAGCATATAATGATTAGCACATACCTATGCTATGATTTTAAGTATGAAAATTTTACAAAAAATATCAAACAATTGAAAGGTCAACTTTGTTTGTAACACTCCTTTTCTTGGTATACTTTCTACTTGATTGCTTCAAAGAGATCCACCATCTATAAATGTCTTCGTCTCTGCAACTATACTCTACTCCACTAAACTTCAAAGGCACGATTTCATAATGATGTGGATGAATGATGCCTTTGATGGTTTCTTGTTGGTCCTTTTTGTGTCATAGATCATTACCAATCTCTACTCCTCCAAACCACCTCCATATATGAGGGTACTTATCTAGCAATAGAGAGTGTTGGTCCTTAAAGTACTTTTCCAAGAGCTCCTTCCCATAGCATTTATCTTATCTCTGCCACTCATCTTAGGTGTCCTAAAGACGTCATCATAACTAGGTGTTGAAATTGCACCCAAGACTAGAATGGGATAATTGGAAATTATATTGGAACTTAAAGAATAAAACAATTTAAAAAGTGAGATTACAAGTAGGAGTAGACTTATACTGTGCGAGAAGCCACCTCAACCCAATTGACCGTCACTCCCAGTGCCTCCTACTCAATAAATGACTACTTTGTTCCTATGCAGAACCCACATCTCGTCCTTGCGTCTGTGGGAAGGTGACCCATTGCAGCTTGTTATTGGCCCAATTTACGAGAGTTAACTAAAATGCATGCAATATACACATGATAAACAAAAAAGAACAATAAATTAAATGAGAAGAAGTGGACTTACCACGGTTGCCTCGAATGCCAACCCTCTGCCTACACCAAAGTACAAAGTACCGATGGAGTCTAGTTGTCTCTCCTTGTAGCCCTTCTTTGTCGAACAGTTCGAGATGGTCCTTGTACTACTTCTTGAAAAACTTCCAGTCAGCTTTGTTTGCCCAGCTGGGTAAATCCTTCCCCTTTGTGACGGAAGTATGCAAGGTTGACCTACGATGCTTCAAGACCCCACCCATGCACTCTCTCATGTAATCCGAATTAAACTCCCAATTTGGGGGGGTAGGGTATTGTCTTTTCAATTCATCGATGACTACCTGCTTCTTTTGGTCATCTTGGTATCGCCAGTCAGTACCTATGCTGCTCCTGAAGTGGTGGCTTATCAATTGCCTCATTGTGTGGCCATCACCATTGAGCCCTTTCTATTTTCTATTATCTCTCCAGCAGCCGTGATTTCATAGGATAGGGCCTTGCTTCGGTAAGGAGGACTCATAGTAGTGGCAGAGCCAGAGCCAGTGGTGTTATTGCGAGCACTTATGGAGCAAGGAGTGGGAGTGGGAGTAGGAGAGGGCAAGGGACTTGACTAGTACTGGGTCTTGGGACAAGTGGAGACCTGTAGAGATGTGAGTGTGCTGACCTGTCTACATCTCCTCGAGTTAGCACAACATAAGTGACCTTTCCTACTCTTCCTTCCCTTATGATGGGCATGCCTAGGTGATGATTCCTTAGTCGAAGGGGCTAGAGGGGATAGCTGGACAATAGGTCTAGCCATCGGTGTAGGAGAGGGATTTGCTGAGGTCCTCTAGGATAGTAGAGAGAAAAATCTTGTGGCCTTCGCATCGATCATCTGTGTGACAAACTTGTCGAGACTCCCAACAAAGCCATAGGCTTCTAGCAAAGGATTTCCCCGAGGGGTACTCAAAGTGCTAGGTCCGAGAGGAATCGAGCCATGGGTAGTCACAGGGGTAGGCCCCTGAGGTGTCACCTGAGTGGACTCAATGTCATCTGGAGAGTAGAGATCGTGATGTCTCCTCCTATGAGGGTTTTCATACACATCAGATGTGCGACGTGATCCCATGTCTAATTTGGGGGGATTGGACAAACATAGACACAAATACAAAAACACAAACATGAAGGAAAAAAACAAAAAACCAGAGTAGGTAAGAAGCAGAAAGACAATTATGAAATACAAACTCATGATGTTATGAAAAGGCAATTAATCACTTGTTAAAATTATGAAATGGCATCAACGCATAAATGATAAATATGAAAAAGAGGAAAAAAGAGAAAGAGAGAGGGGGAAAGAGAAGGAAAAAAGAGAGATGAAAAGAAGAAAAGAGAGGAAACAAGAGAAAAAGAGAGAAGAGAAAGGAAGAGAACAAGAGAGGAAAAAAGAGAAGGAGAAGCATCAGAGAAGGAAAAGCATATGCATATGCTTATGCATGAGCATAAGAGAAGGAAAAGCATATGCATATGCTCATGCATAAGCATAAGCATAAGAGAAGGCAAATGCATATGCTCATGCATAATCATATGAAAATAAGAGAAGAGATATGAAAATAAGAAAAGAGAGGAAAAAAGAGAGGGGAAAAGAAGACATGGAAGAGGGGAAAAGAGAGAGAAAGCATATGCATAAGCAAAAAAGAGAGAAAGCATATGCTTATGCTTATGCATGAGCATATGAGCATATGCTCATGCATAAGCATAAGCATAGGCATAGGCATATGCTTGTGAAAAGAAGAGAAAAAGAGAGGGGAAAAGGAAAAGAGATTAAAAGAGGGAAAAAGGAAGAGGGGAAAAGAGCATAAGCATAAGAGAAGTAAAAACATACACATAAGAGAAAAAGAGAGAAAGCATATGCTTATGCTTATGCATGAGCATATGTTCATGCATAAGCATAAGCATAGGCAAATGCATATGCTCATGCATAAGCATAAGCATAAGAGAACGCAAATGCATATGCTCATGCATAAGTATATGAATATAAGAAAAGAGAGGAAAAAAGAGAGGGGAAAAGAAGAGAAGGAAGGGGATAACAGAGAGAAAGCATATGCTTATGCTTATGCATGAGCATATGAGCATATGCTCATGCATAAGCATAAGCATAGGCATAGGAATATGCTTATGAAAAGAAGAG
Source organism: Dipteris shenzhenensis (assembly GCF_047967505.1). Classification (NCBI taxonomy): domain Eukaryota; kingdom Viridiplantae; phylum Streptophyta; class Polypodiopsida; order Gleicheniales; family Dipteridaceae; genus Dipteris; species Dipteris shenzhenensis. The sequence goes on along the minus strand of NC_141624.1, from coordinate 36,531,693 downwards.
AAAAAGAGAGGAAAAAAGAGAGGGGAAAAGCAAAGAAGGAAAAGGGGAAGAGAGATTCAAACAGGGGAAAAGGAAGAGGGGAAAAGAAAGAGGGGAAAAGATCATAAGCATAAGAGAAGGAAAAACATATGCATAACAAAAAAAGAGAGAAAGCATATGCTCATGCATAAGCATAAGCATAAGAGAAAGAAAATGCATATGCTCATGCATAAGCATATGAAAATAAGAGAAGAGATATGAAAATAAGAAAAGAGAGGAAAAAAGAGAGGGAAAAAGAACAGAAGGAAAAGGGGAAGAGAGAAACCATATGCATAAGAGAAAAAGAGAGAAAGCATATGCTTATGCTTATGCATGAGGATATGAGCATATGCTCATGCATAAGCATAAGTATAAGCATATGCTCATGCATAAGCAAAAGCATAGGCATAGGCATAGGCATATGCCTATGAAAAGAAGAGAAAAAGAGAGGAAAAAAAAGAGGGAAAAAGAAGACAAGGAAGAGGAAAAAAGAAGAGAAGGAAGAAGGGAAAAGAGATTGAAATAGGGGAAAAGGAAGAGGGGAAAAGAGCATAAGCATAATAGAAGGAAAAACATATGCATAAGAGAAAAAGAGAGAAAGCATATGCTTATGCTTATGTAGGAGCATATGAGTAAAAGAAGGGGGGAAAGAGGGAGGAAAATAGAAAAAGAGGGAAAGAAGAGGGAATAAGAGAAGAGAGGGGAAGAGAGGGTTCCTACACCCATCACTGTAGCTATCACTTAAGGCACTAGGTGCGGGCCAATGCAAATAATGGAAATAACAAAAGGAAAAAAGAAGAAGCACTTTCTTACTTGAAAAAGTTCGCTCCGTGTTTCGTGGACTGGCCCTACAAAAGAGAGGAAACATACAATTTTTTAGATAACTAGTTAGAGGAAGGAGGAGTTTGGAGAAGCAACTTTTCAAAGGGATTGGATTGAGGAGACAAGCATAAGCCTACAAACAAGGAGAAAGCGGAGAAAGAGAAATACCAATGGGGAATAGAGAGGAGGAAAGTGAGGTCATCGAATATAAGGTGGGAGGATTGATTTTTTCTTTTCCCACAATAGAGATGTGAAAGATGCCATCGTGCAGGGTTTCAAGTTTTAGCCCCCAGGATTGTTATATAGGGACACTAGTCAGCCGCTATATAGCGACGATTATATCCTAAAGCGTCACTATATAGTGATGTAATAGGGCAAAGTGTTGCTATATAGTGACGGTTCAGGGCACTTATTATTAGAAGAGAGAAAAGGATCTCATGGGTGGCTATTTTTTGGATCTTGATAGATTTCCTTGTAGCTCATGTTATGATTTAGAGGTGTGCAAATGGAAGGGATGAGTGGAAGCTCATCAGATGATGCACAAATGCCCGGGAATGCAAAGTGGCTTACAGAGAGGTTGTATTGTCATTCCACTCATTGCAAGTGAGAAGTACGACATCAACGTCATATTGCCATGCATCACTTGCTAACGTATGGGAAAGAGCCTGAACCAGTACCCACCGTTTGTGTTGCACATGGTGATGGATCATCAATAAGTCAATGCTATTTGAGTTCCTGATTAATATTCCATACGTACACGACACGAAACCTTGAGACAAGGTCTTATATTTACACAAAATCTTGAGACAGATGAGGAGGGTGGCAAGGGTGTGCATATACCTTCACACTTTGAGTAAGACTATAGTCTCCTAGATGTGCCAGATGATGGATTCATTTTTTAGGGGCACTACATCACATGTACATGTGATGTTCGAGTGTGAGGTCATTATGCAAGAGTTGCAATCAACACAGTTGTACGGGGGTGCTAAGATGTCTAAACTATGGCCTTGTCTCAATCTTGAATCTGCAAGCAAAGTATGGGTGCACGAATACAAGTGTCTCGGCCTTAATGAGGTTAGCTCTCGCATTAATTTGACTCATTATTTGGATATTGTTTGTTTTGAGAATCATCATGTATGTTTGAGAATCATCATTATTTGAAGCCTATGTATGTTTGAATTGTGATAGGTTGCTCCAAAGATGTTGCCTGCACAAATACCATGCCCACATCAAGAGATGAAATGAAGAAGATGCTATCAATGGTGGGTATGGATTATGATACCATGCATGCTTGCTGTAATGATTGTATTCTCTTTCGCCAATGAGCATGGAGATTTGGCTAGTTGTCCGGAGTGTGGGGAACAACGATACTTAGATGACTTGTAGTGTGAGCAGATACCGGTGAAGGTCTTGAGACACTTTGCCATCATTGCAAGAATACAACATATGTTTCGATGCAAATCCATAGTGGAGTTGATGACTTAGCATGCATCTCATCGGTCCATTGATGACACATTGAGGATTCCCATAGATTGTGTAGCTTGGAAGCACATAGACAATTAGCGAGGACTTTGTGACGGAGCCACGCAACTTACATCTTGGGCTCGCCATGGACAACATGAACCCTTTCGGGTTACGCTCAACATCTTGGTCGACATGGCCCATACAATATCCCACCATGGCTAGCAATAAAGAAGGGACACCTCATGCTTGCGCTACTTGGGCGAGGGAAGTACAATGCCAAAAATATGGATGTGTACATGGCACCTTTGAAAGAGGAGTTATAGATCTTATGGAGAGGAGTGTGGGTCTTTGATATTTCCAGAGCTGCTAGACATACCAATGATATTTTGGTCAAGGGTATCTTGATGTGCACAAAGATCAATGCTAGTGGATTATATGAAGCCAAATCTATGTGAAAGCTTGCGAGGGTTGAAAGATAAGTCGACTATTAGAGAAATTTAAGCGATTTTAGGCATGTAGCAACAAGACTTTTATGGCAACAAGTTTGAAAACTGAGTTACATTTTTTTACCATGAGGACCATTGGCACGCTTTTCAATAAAGATTACATACTGCTTTAAATTTAATTTGCTTCACAAATGTTTCTTGCTAGACATGTCAAATTAAGATCTCTCTGTTTCAGAATATGTTCTTGCATACCCGAAGCTATGACATATTTCTTTGCATCATCATATAAGGAAGCTTTGTTCTCGTATGATTTGGGGCTCAAGACAAGGTCAAGATTTGGCACATGACCTTGCCCCATTGATCATGAGGTCAAGATTTGTAGAATTGCTAAAACTTCCTCACTTTGCTCGTTGCCCACCACAAACTCATGCATTGTATAGTTCACCTCTATCAAAGCACTTATAGATTTTTTCTTTACTCCCATGTGTTTTCTTAGCTCCTCTATCCTATATGCCTCATCCCACCTACCAACACTTACATTGATGCTCGCCATGAGCATATATGAAGCAATAGATTCTCGATTCATCAAGACCAGCTATTGAAAGCATCTCAATCCTAGGTTTGCTTCCCCTACATAAGTTTTGTAGGAATTGAACAAAGATATTCCCATTTCTTCAGATGGAGGACACTGCATGGTTTCAAGAAATTTCTCTTTCTCATACAATCGCCCTGATTGTGCAAAAAGATCAATCATGCACATATACTGATCTAGTGTTGGTGCAATGCCATACTCTTCTCTCATAACGCTGAAATATTCTAGGCCCTTGAATACTAGGTTGGTATGACTACATGCAGTTAGAAGACACGTGAATGTAACAGCATCTCATGTTACACCCAGTTCTTGCATGTCCTCAAAACATTGCACAACCATGATACCCTCTTCATTCAGGCCATATCATTTTATCATTGCACTCCATGACACCACATGTTGAACTGGTAGTTTGTCAAAGACTTCCTTTGCCTCTAAAAGTGAGCCACATTTGGCATACGTGTCAATCAAAGTGCTACCAACATAACGGTCTCTTTTAAAGCCCTTTTGTGTAATCTTCGAATGAATTTCTTGGCCCTTGCCTATGGCTCCTATGCTGCCACAAGACACAGAGAAACATGACATCACTTGGAGAGACACCTTGTGCTTGAATTTGCTCAAATATTTTTAGTGCTTCCTGTTGAGGTCCATGTTTAGCATATCCTACAATTAGTGATGCCCAAATCACATCTCGGACCAAAATCTTGTAGAATACTTTTTGTGCCTCCAAAAATGAGCCACATTTGCAATACATATCAACCAAAGAGTTATCAATAAGGAGGTCTTCATCAAAGCCTTTTTGTAAGACCATAACCCATCATGGCTGCCATGTCATAAAATATATGTAAGACCATAATCCATCATGGCTGTCATGTCATAAAATATCATCAAGAAATTCTCCAAAGCCTGTATTCATCATGAACCACAATGTGAACATATAGCTTATAAGTAAGAATGTTTAAGGAGAAGGGATTGTGTAATGTAGTAAAACTTTAAGAGCTTGTGAATCATCATACTTGCAACATGCTCTAATGGTAATGTGTTTGATCCAATGAGCTCTTCTAATCTAAGTCTCCAAGAAGCAACAAATACTCTCAGAGTGTTTATGTCTTCTTGAGACCAACCATTATTGCAGGTGTAATTATAGAAAGCGTGAGCAATATCTATGATTAAGAGACCCAAATCATAGACTTTCTTTGGAATGTCTTTGATTTCACACAAGACATAAAGCAAGCATCATTGCACAAACTTTTAATTTTCTTTGGCCTTGTAGCTCTCATGCTACTTGCTAGGAATTCTTGGCCATCGATTGTATTAAATGGAATAAGGTGTGACTTTCGCCATTCTATGTGCTTCATCATCAATTTCTTTTTTGACTCTATTATCAACATCGCTCATCAAATAATTGATATACTTTGAAAACATATTCCATGCCAAGATGTGCATGCAATCAAATACCAAGTAGAGAGATAAGTCAAACACATATAGATCATATAGTCTCCATAAACATGATCTACCTGAAAGACCCACCTCCTTGAGAATGTCTTCATGTTGAGTTTGAGTGCTTGCTCACTCTGCACGAATCGACTCTTGCAACATACCTTTTGTATATATTTTCATTGGAGCATATTTGAATTGCCACTTATTTTGATCACATACTAGGTATCTATTTGAACCTTCACTTTGCAAAGTGGCTATAGGCTTGTCTCTATGACAAAAGGATTGGCCACCATTCTTAAAGGATCCAATTTTACATTGAGTTGGATGGTCTCCAGTGACCATCATAAGCATAGCACATGCGTTGAAGGTTTGATTAAAAGAGTTGCCACATCCAAAGATATATGACACTAGATAATTGTAATGTACCTCAATTCCTTGCATGAATAGACTTTCCAACTCATCTATCAAAGGTTTCATAAAAACAAAGAAGAGTTTATTTGAGCTCCCAATAATTTTTTTGCAACTAAATGGAATAAATAATACAAGAATTACTCCAACCAAGGATTTCTTTCTGCAATTGAGAACCTTGACCTCGACAACACTGCAATTCTTTTGGATTGATGCCTAGAAACCATCCCAATGTATAATAGAGAAAAGTTGTGTGGATCTTCATATAGATTTAAATAAAGACACATTTAGAATACAACACTATATGGCATACTTGATCATAAATTCATTGAGACTACATATGGTGTATGATTTACAAAATGTACCTTGCAATGTCATTGGGGACCTTGTATTGGAGCTTGACAAGTCTTGCAAATAAGTTTGTACATTTTCTCATGTTCATTCCCACCCTCTAGAAGAGCTTTTGACTTTAGTGAAGGAGGTCATGCTCTATAAGCTTGTTTGACGCTTTTGCATTTCTCACCATCCAAAAGTCATCAATTCTAATACTATCATTAGAATTATTTGGTACCATCCATTTGTCTTTATTTCTCCACATTTCCAAAAATTCATGGCATAAAGATCTAGCTTTTGTAAGAGATTTGATCAGCCGCTCATGAATCGGAAATAGTCAAAGCTTAACATATCCTTTCTAGGAATTTGACATTTTTCACATTTCTCACAATAGGTACCACAATCACACTTTAATTTTCTCTTACCTGTAACATTGCTATTGCATTAACATTCAAGAGTATCACCACTATAATTTTCTTCTTTGCTTGGTGGAAAGAGTTAAGGAGCATGTACATAATCTTCTTTTCCTTGGCATATTCTATATTGCATGAAACCAACCATACCAAGCCTTGTAAACATGGTATTTAGTTGTTCCCAACATGTAGGAGTATTTATCCCACCTAGGTTTCCATCCCATGTTTCTGGCAATTGGACTAATAGTTTAGCCAAGCTTGGTGTATCTATTTTTTTAGGTGCTCTAGAAATAGTACCACCCATATCTCCAAATAGGATTTTAAGCATACTATCTTGAAACTCCACTGAAGCTTGATGTTCATCCCGAACAACTTGCAATTCAATCAGCTTTTGTATTATTTTATCAACCAATGATAACTTCAAGACATCCATGCTATCCTCTTCATCATGATAGTAATTGTCATGTATATGAAGAAATACATTATCTTGATGAACATCATTACCTTCCATCTCATGTGTACGTTCATTGTCCTCCCCTTCTCTAAGTTTTGCAGCGCGAAAATGTGGAGCGTGTAAACCAAGATTTGTTGCAATAGTTTAAAATCTCTCATCAACTTGCATATGCCTTGCATAAGTTGATGGAGCAACAAAATGACCACCATGGCAATAAATTTGACATCTACATGATACTTGCCTCTGTCCATTAGATGATTCCATAGGTTCTTCATTCCTGTGAGTATTATCGTGAATAGAATGATGCTCATTCGCATTTGCAAAAATTGATGGATGTATATTTCCAATCGAGTCTTGTTGACAATGTGCATAATATGTGCTTCATCTCACATCTTGATAACCTAGAGGAAAATGCTTAAACCTATAATTGCATCTACATCTTTGTAGGCTATCATCTATTGCCATCTGGAATAAGCCACATGAAATCATAAATAAAACACCCTAGAGGACAAACACTTATATAGGTAGCTCAACAATGTCCATCATATATAAAAACAAAGAAAGCATGACACAAGTGCATAACATATGAAAACATTGAAAGGATAACAACACATAAGGGATATATATAGAAGATAGGGATTTAATCCATAAGTCTAATGAGTAGGTAGAAAATATATATAATAAGTGCATGATGTAAAATAAAATTGCATGGAAGAGATCGTAAAGGAACCATTAGATGTAAGAAACAATTGCATGGACCCTTTGAAAGTGGTCACAAAGACTCTTGAGATGTACATAGAATAGCATAACCATACATATATAGGCATAACATAAATACATAAATAGCATAGAGACATACCATAACATAACCACAAGCATAGAGGCATAGCATGGATAAACACATAGCATAACCATAAGCATAGAGACATGGCATGGATAAACACATATCATAAAGCATAGAGACATAGCATAAAGCATGTCCATAAAGATGATAACCATAAACACATAGCATAACCATGAGAATGAATTTATATAGATAGGCATGCATAAGCATACATAGGCATATATAGGCATGTACATAGCATAGCATAACCATACATATATAGGCATAACCATAAGCATAGAGACATAGCATAACCATAATCATAACCATACATATATATGCATAACCATAAGCATAACCATAAGCATAGAGACATAAGATAGCATAACCATAAGCATAGAGACATAGCACGGATAAACACATAGCATAACAAAAAGCATAGAGACATAGCATTAAGCATAGAGACGTAGCCGCTCACTTAATTTTGCATGGTTGTTAGATCGCTCACTCTGTCACTTGATGTGGCATCCACGTCACAAGGATCAATGCAATCATACCATCCTAGGATCCAAACGTAAGGGTAAAGCAAGCCATGAAGCACATAATGGATGTGGCTGATGCTACCCTCCTACCGACAAGACGAGGTGAGGTGTGCATAATTGCCAATGCAAGCATCTTCCATGATCTAAATGGTTGGAAGTACATACGACCGCATCAACGTAGTGGTCTCCAACGACGACATTGTAGTAGTATGGGATTGCGGCGATGCAGCACATGGACGGTGGCCCATCATGAATTGTTTCCCCCACTATGAGGGAGAATGCATACTACATTCACTGCATGATCAAATCTAATAAGCCTCATAGTGGAGTCGTTGCCACTTTACTTTGCAAAGATGTTATACGCAAAGTTCGTGCTGGATGTGCCTGTAGACTTTGTCGGCAAAACCTAGGACATGCAGCAAAAAGCCAATGCAACCAAGGACAGTCAATGCCACTATTATCCCCACCGTTCCAACACAACCTGCTAATGTGGGAAGCTCGACCTTAGGTAGGTGAAGTACATGCCATTTGGTTACATGCGTGGTCATATTCATTATATCATACATAGCATACTCATTAGCCATATTGTGCATTTGTGCAGTTTCTATGAAAAGCTGTGAGTTAGTTATGAATGTGCATGAAGGCACGAGAGATGAAGGCTTTGAGGGTGGTGATGGTGCAAAGGGTCCTCAAGCTACATCACAAAGTACATCGCGAGAAGATCTCACATTTTTGAGCATCATAGTGTATGATGCTATGTCTGAGTAGTATTGACCAGTGATGAGTGAGGATGAGTGCCTGCAAGTGGAATTCAAGTGCATGAATGCCATTCTTCAACAAGCCGGTTAGAGGCAAGACCTTGAAAATGCCTATAAGGAGCAATGCTGCATCTCTGATGTGTATTCTCAGCAAGCATGAGATGCACAAGCTGCCCTCCAACACATTGAAGATAGAGGTCATATTCTAACTTGGATCAAAATTTTGTGGACTAATTGTCTGCAAAAAAACAATCCACCCTTCTGTCGTGTATCACCATGTGAATGGTCAATCACACATAATACCATGTTTTTCACCTCTAGTGTCTGCACAATCATGAAGAAACATGCCTCGAGGTGTGTTATTAAAAAATGAATGTATCCATTGGGCATGTCCCTTTGCATTCATGTTAATCCCACCTATGTTTATGCACGTGAAAATTATCATGCCCATCGGATATTGTTTGCATGGTTGATCACCCATCAAACTATGTTTTTAAACCTAATGTCATGCACAATCATCAAAAAACACACTCTGAGGTGTGTTATTCAAAGTTGCACGTATTTAATTGGCATTCTGCTTTGCAAGTGAATAAACCCCACCTCTATTGAGGTATTTACAAATTATCGTGCCCATCCAATATGTTTCGTATGGTATATCATGCATGAAACCATGTTTCTCACATAGTATCCTACACAATCATCAAAAACCCCCTCTCTAGGTGTGTTATTCACACATGTATGTATCTGATGAGCACACCACTTTGCACATGCATCTTTCCCATAGAATCTGGTTTGCATGGTCAATCACCCATCAAACCAGGCTTTTCACCTTAGGGTGTCTTGCACAATCATAAAAAAACACGCTCCTAGGTGTGTTATTCAATGGTGGATGCATTTGATGGGCATTGTGCTTTGCACATGCATTAATACCACCTATATCAAGGCACATGGAAAGTATCACGCCCATCAAATGTGGTTCGCATGGTCGATCACATGTTAAACCATGTTTTTCACCTGGTGTTGGGCACAATCATAAAAAAACACACCTTAATGTGTGTTATTTGAACCTACACATAGTCAATGGGCATCCCATTTTGTACATGCATGAATCCCACCTATGTTGAGGTAGGCGCAAAGTATTGTTTTCATTGGATATGGTTTGTATGGTCGATATTGCATTAAGCCATTTTTTTCACCTAGTGTCATGCATACTCGTCAAAAACATGCCTTGAGGTGTGTTATTGGAACCTGCACGTATCCGATAAGCATCCACCTTTCTACACATGTGAATACTGCTTATGTTGAGGTAGGCGCAAAGTATTATGATCATATGATATGGTTCGCATGGTCGATCACCCATCACACCATGTTTTTCACCTTAGAGTGTCATGCATAATCATGAAAAAAAGCTTTTACAATTGTGTTATTCAAGCTTGCACATATCCCATGGAAATCCCCCTTTTCATGCATGTCAATACCACCTATTTTGAGGCATGTGCAAAGTATCATGTCCATCATATGTGGTTCGCATGCTAGATCACACATTAAACCATATTTTTCAACTAGTGTCATGCACAATCGTCAAAAAACATGCCTCGAGGTGTGTGATTCAAACTTGCACGTATCTGATAGACATCCATCTTTGCGCGCACTTCAATCCCACCTATGTTGAGTAATGTGCAAAGTATCATGCCCATTAGATGTGGTTTGTATGGTCGATCATGCATCAAACCATGTTTTTCACGTAATGTCATGCATAATCGTTAAAAAACCCTACAAAAACACGTCTCAATGCATGTCATTCGAACTTGCATTTTTCTGCTAGGCATCCTTCTCTGCACAGGCATCAATACCATCTATGTTGAAATAGGTTCAAATTATCGTGACCATCAGATATTCTTTGCCTGGTCAACTACCCATCAAACCTTGTTTTAACCTTAGAGTGTTGTGCACAATTGTCAAAAGACATGCCTCAACGTGTATTTTTCAAAGATGCACGTATCCAACTGGCATACCCCTTTGCACATGCATCAATATCACCTATGTTGAGGTAGGTGCAAAGTATCATGCACGTCATGTGTGGTTTGTATAATTGATCATGCATTAAACCATGTTTTTGACCTACTGTCATTCACAATCGTCAAAAAACAAATTTCGAGGTGTGTTATTCAAAGGCGCATGTATCGGATAGACTTCCCCCTTTGCCTGCACATGAATCATACCTATGTTGAGGCACGTGAAAATTATCATTCCCATCGGCTATGGTTCGTCTTGTCTATCATGCATGAAACCATGTTTTTCCACTAGTGTCATGCACAATTGTAAAAAAACCCACTTCTAGGTGTGTTATTCGCACATGCACGTATATGGTGGGCATCCCCCTTTGCACCCACATCAATCCCACCTATGTTGAGGTAGGTGCAAAATATCATGTCCATCAAATGTGGTTTGTATGGTCGATCACGCATCAAACCACGTTTTTCACCCTAGAGTGTCATGCATAATCATCAAAAAACACACCTCGAGGTGTATTATTTGATCCTACATGTATTTGATGAATACCACAATGATTATTGGGCTTTACCATGATGGATTCTTCCACCATATACAACAAGCACATTTTTATAGTGCGATTGAGAAACGGATCGATCCTCCATACATTTGCATTGTTATTAGACATTTTGAAGATATTGCCTAGTATTAGCCAAAGATAGGCTAGATACTATGACATTGGTATGGTGCAACTATACAAAAAATAGTGCCTATCAATATCAATGGGGCTATAACCTAGGCCTCCAAATCCACTAATGCCACCTTTGTCTCCACCAAAAGGTCTTGAGCATGTGAGCCAAGCCATGACACATCTTCTTATCTGAACCTCACTTGGTGATCTCCATTGTCTCTTCAACGATAGAGCTTGGTCCCCAAACAAAGAAAAATTAGGTATGTGCCTTATCAATGGAAGCCTTTTGGCAAGCCTCCAACCTTTGAGCAACTACTCATTGGGGAACCTAGGTAGAAATGAGCTCACAATGAGGCCATAACAAAGGTGAAAATATGATTCAAGCTATTGAACTTTACTTACCTCAACAACCAAGGGTCGAGGCCGTGCATGCAATTTAGGTAAAGTTAGCCTAGACGAAGAATACTCAAAGACTTTTAGAAGAATCAGTAAGCAACACTGGTAGTTGAAGTGGTGTGATCCTAAATAATAGAAAATGACAACTTAGGCCAACAAAAGAACATGAATTAGTAGGAATGATCTAGTGTAATATGAGTTCTAGAATAGAAAGGAAGGATCCTCACCCACCCAAGTCTATAGGTACTAGAGGTTGAGTTCAACTTTGAAAGGGCCCTCCCTCACTCATGCGACTACTTGTTTAGGATCCCTAGTTTTATCTCCCTAAGATCTACATACACTAGAAGAGGACAAGGCAAGCTACCCTTAGTGAGTCTTTGTGCTCAGCCCAAGAAGGAAATTAATCTTCTAAGCCTTTAGTCTACAACTATGCCTATTGGAATTCTTGATTCTACATTAATTCAAGTACTATTTATTTTCAATAATGCCTTTCCATTTTTTCACACTTTTATTCCTGAAAACTTCTTAATATCCCATCTCCATTGTGGTTTTTCCCATGTAACAAAAGCTCCATTCTTCTGTTATCTTGATGTCTATTCTGCAACTCAAGGACAATGATCATCCTACACAATGAGTAGCCAGTAGAGTGTAGGAGAGGGCATCTTCCTACAAGTTTTATGCACACATGATCTTGAGCACTAGGAAATGGTCAATGAGGGGTGATAAAAATACCATCAACATAGATATGTACACATGAAATTGTATTAATATGCACTCTCGGAGAGCTGATGGCAAACCGATATGCGATGAGGCTACTTCAAATAATAAGGCAATGATGAGGGAATCAAATAGACATGATCTATCTAAACACACTACAATCTCCATTGAGGCCAATGAGAAGGAAGTTTTATTAAAGGATACAGATGTTTGAGACCAACCCCACAATTGGGGGATGAAGACAGAGGGGCTCGGGGGGCATAGATAGGAATGGACATGGCCAAGGAGATGAAGAGGAAGGAGATGAATGGAAAGGAGATGAAGAGGAAAGAGATGAATGAGAAGGAGATAGTGAACCATCTAGGTTTGAGGGAGAGGAGGATGGTCAAGCGACCCTCAATGAGAGCATTGCCATTGATGGGTGGAATGCGAAAAGACTTGCTAAAACCCACCACAGAGTGCTAGCAAAGGAAATTGAACTCAGCCTACTCCAAGATGTAATGGCTAGCTTCTTTATTTGAAAACAAACAAATCCCCCTCTTATACCACTCTACAGACTTCTCCCCAATGAAGCGATATGTTCACCTTCAAACCAGGGGAGGCACTAGAGGCCACAGTAGAGGGTAGCCCAAGCATGACCCACACTCCGAAGGTAGGAGAAGAGTATAGCCTGACAACATAGGTATAGTGTGTGGACTTCGTATTGCAAGAGCATGTTTTGTATCTATATTCTATTTCTAGGTCTTACCTACCCTTTAATAAAAGCTTGTAGACAGTAGTTCACGTCATTTGTGCAATGTTTTTGTTTGTGCATTGCTGTCTTCCTTTCAAGCAGGATGGATTTCTTTTGTTTGTACTTTCTTGATCAAGTTTAGCAGTTGACATCCGATTGCAAATTCATAAGTATTGAATCTTGTGATTTTGCACATAGAAACGTATTAGTATTCCATTTTAGTGAAAGATAAATACACAGCAGTTTTGGCCCACTCTGCAAGCCCATAGTTTTTGTGCACTAGATCATACAAAGAATGGGTGGGCTCTCTAAAATTCTAATGGATAACTTAGGATCCTTATGAAATTTTGTAGTCTTGGAATAGTGAAAGTGCTCAATAGATTAAGCTACATGAAGTGGCCAAATCAATGAGGAAGTGGAAATTAATGAAGAGGACTAATATTTCGATGATATATTGGGGCTCTTTCTTGTAAATTTCGATAGCCAATGCAGTAATATCTGACTTGCCTTGCAAGTCTTTACATTTGACGAAAGTCACCTATTCTACCTCCTTGAATTTTCTACCTAGTAACCATCTTTAAATGATTGAATGCTCTTCCTAGCTTATTGTGCTCTCTATCAATGTTTTTTTATTTGACTACTCATAGACAACCTCCCTCACACATCTTATCATTTTCTTTATGCCTCTTTGTGGGTTAGCAAGGAATAGAGTGACTGATTCTAGAGGTCATGTTGCTAAATATTAGACGTAGTTACACAAATGAAGAAAAAGAAGGTGGGGTCATGCATGACATTGCATGCAATGCTATATCTTAGAAATTATAAAGTCTTCAAGCAAGGGGGCAAAAATAGATGGAAGGGCTATGCAACCTCCACATGTCTTTCTCGTGCCAATAGAGAGTCTTACTCCATCCCACTCATGTCCTTGCATGCAATATCTGATTTATCCATCTTTACCTTTTCTCAAAGTAGTTGTATATGCCCAAAGTACAAAACTGGTCCAATAGCACTACCTCGAGGGCGGGGGTGGGTTCACTCTGTATAAATCCTATATATCATTTGCTTGCAAGGACCATTTGTAAAATTTTTTTTTTTCTAAAATCAAAATTTATGGATGATAAATCCATGGCAATATGACAAACATGATTTTATATTCCTAGTTTGTTTGAAAAATTACGTGAATGCAATTGTTTTCTAAAATCCTTTCTTCATCACATCAATTCATGTTGACATCAAGAACATGATCATTTGCCATTGTTACTAGTAACTGAACAAAGCAAAAGAAGTATGAAACAACACATAAGGATATTTCCACGTTTAATATGAAGCTTCAAAGGGGCCCTAGAAAAGCTTCACAACAACACAAAGAAATTATAGACACGCAAAATAGCGAGCGCGTCTATAGGCATTGCTTGAATAGAGAAATTACGGGCACATCTAATAGCACGTCTAATAGCTCATCTATTTGCACGTGTATTGACACATCTATTTGCACGCCTACACTGAGAAAATAGGGGCTTGTCTAACATTGCATTTGTCACGTGTCTATTTGCATGTGTATTAGCACGTCTACACTGAGAATTAGATGCATATTTAGATGCATATTTCGACGCAAAATAGAGAATACAAAAAGTGAGATTTTGGTATATATCACTGCTTTCCAAACATTGCCCATGATTACCAAAGCACGTAATTTTAACAAAAACATCAATGGTTTTTTGCAAGACCACATATATAAGAATTAAGTGAGGTGAGGAGAATGAGACAATATGTAAAATAGTTTTGCCAATATCAATGATGGGCTACGATTCAATCTCATCCTCAATGAGATCAACCCTTGCCAAACTATCTACTTCAAGATCCAAACAAGTGTTTAGATCTACAAATACATTCAACCCACTACTACTTGTGCTACTCATGTGCTCATCGAAATCGACATCACCAATGGTAGGCTCGTCCTCATGGGTAATGGCCTCAACATCTGTATCTCCTATCTCATGATCATCCTCCTCTCTCATATCACGGTCATCATCACATCCATGGCCATGATCATCCTCCATATGCTCCATATTAGTAAATGTACTATACATCACTTTGGAACGTGACATAATAGGTATGACATGCCACCATCTATTATTATCCAGCATTGGTTGATAGACAACCTAATTCAAACACAAATACAATCATGTTATTTTCCTTGCATCGAAGGTATCAAATATTTAAAAGTGAGTATTTTTCTATGTGTGCACAGTACCTGTTCACATTGTTGCGGTAGTACAAGTGTGTCCTTCCTACTTTGCTAAAACTTTGTGGAGTCAATAGTTACAAAGCCACTTGCATGGCATTTGATTGTTGCATTAGGGCCTCTTTCCATCATGTCCTTAAACCACTTTATATCCTAAACATACACAAAGAAGCGTCAAAATTCAAGCTTAATAATATCTTGGATTATGCCACAATAATCATCCATGGCTCCATTGGCTCCCTCAAAGCTAGCAATGATGTCGCAATCTTGTTTGTTTCTCTTATCATCAATCCGTTGTGTTCGAAAATGCTTGCCCTCACACCATATAGCATTGAACATAGTGCACTATACCAAGAAAAAATCAATTGAATAAGCAATCTAAATTATTGAAAGCTCCTAACTTATGCATAATATTCTATATACCAACCTTGCTCATGCATCCCCTAGCATACTACCATTCTTCCATTGTGATATGCATCCCCTCATCTTTCTCTGCTTTCTCCATTTCATCAAGTAGCCAATCCACATGAATATCCTTTGGAAGTGCTCTTAGATACTGAGGATATGGCACACGAGATTCGTGGTGTGTACGAAAGAGGGCCTTTCTTCTTGTCTTCATGCCTTTGCATCCTCATATCTTGTCACCCATCTTTTCATCGCATCACTATTAAGCACACAATAGAGGTTGATACTATTATGCAACTCCGTGTCTATTACTTTGTTGCATCCTTTCCCTTGAGGCACAATAGAGGTCATCCTTAGGTCTTCATCATCTCTCCATAGTCGTGGGAGAGAGCTATCCACATCAACAAGAAACTCAGAAATATATACAAGTGACTCTTGTACCAACCAACCCTCGGCCATGCTACCTTCAAGTCTCACATTTTGTCTCACGAAGCCCTTCAAGGTCTTCATGAAGTGCTCGAGGAAGAACAACCATTAGGCATGTATAGTACCGCATATAGCAATCTCATCCACCAAATTCACTATAAGATGTAGTTGGCTTGTGAGAATAGAACGTAGAAATGTCTCCTCCACTAAACAAACCATCTCCACTGGCATAATGCGAGCATTCTCAAGCATGGTGGGATCTATTTCCTTTGATCTCACATACCTAGAAATGAAAAAGTACACCATATTAGCAATATGAACACCTTGCATGGAGCATTGATACACATCATATTTTGTATCATGTAAAGTACCTCACAAAATCGTCCATCTTGTAAATACAATCTTTCACATCCTTTGATGCACTACAAGAAATGCTAGTAGGTAGTATGAACTGAACCCACGAGGAGGTGGTTGATAAGTTGTTTATAATTATTCACTCACAAATTTGAAATGAAAAAGATATTATGCACATAAAATACTTACTTGGAGCATCTTGTGCCAATCATGAGATTTCAAGCCATATAATTGCTCTACACCTCTTTTCTTGCTCTTTGTAAAGGCTCCCTTCAAACACCTCATGCATCCAATGGGAGTACGAATTGTAGTAATAGCGCGCTTCACTGCCGCCATCTCTAGCTTTGATAACCTCCATGGTTTACGAGGTAAAAAAACATGCCCATTTGGTCTCTCTTGTGGCCAAGCTTCACGCATCATCCCTATGGTACATAGATCCTCCCTTATGCCTATAGAATCTTGTGTCCCATTCAAATGCTCCCAAACGGTAGATGCCACATTCTTGAAGATATGCATGGGATGAAGCAGGTTATTGATCTTGAGGTGGGACCAATATGGTAAACGATAAAAGATGGAGTATCCAAACAAAAGCTGGTGTTAGCGGGCAATCTTTATTTCCAGCCAATATAGCACACAATAGTTACAAACCCTTACTGGATCATGCCAAGTGGTGGAGGAGTCATGGAACCATCCCGAATTCTCATCCAATCTCCCATGGTGAGTGATTGTGGGAGGACCTCATTCCAAGGGGCAACATATCTAGGATGATCAGGTGGGAGAAATCGATGGTGATTCTCATAGATGACCTTATTCAATGCATCTACCCATGAGGCAACTAGCGAAGGACCACAAACAGAACATGCATTGTAACTTGATGTAGTGAGACCTGAACAATAGATGCAATTAAGACTTGAAGGTGGGTTTAGGGTGCCACATCCTTTTCCTATTCATAATTAGAAGTGCAATGCTTACCTGAACACTCGCCATAGCCTGGGAAGTCATGCATCATCCACATCAAGACTGCTTTGCAGTTGAAGTCTTGTGACAAGGGAGGCCGCTCACATCATGCACCTCGATACCTCTCCAAAGTATCTCTAGCTTGTCAATCAAAGGCTCCAAATAAACATCAAGATTTTTGACTTTATGTTTCCCTGGAATTAGAAGGGACAACATCACATGTCCTTTCTTAATAGCCATAGAGGGTGGAAGATTATAATTCACCAATATCATTGGCCATACACTGTAAGAGGTGCTTTTGAGACCAAATGGGTTCACACCGTCCATACCCAATCCAAGTCTCATGCTCCTAGGTTCTTCCTTGAAGCTTGGCCATGTGTCTTCAATATGCTTCCATGCAGGAGAGTCTGCGGGAGTTCTCCACTTGCCATCGGTTGATCGATGGGAGGAATGCCATGACATGAGCTCTGCAATGGATTTGCACTTGAACATATGTTGGATGCGAGGGATTATGGGAAAATGTTGCAGAACCTTATGAGGCACATCTAAAGTCTTGAGATCTGGTCTATATCTTGCCTGTCCACAAGTAGGGCACTCTCTTGCATCCTTATGTAGTCCACGAAACAAAACACAATCATTGACACGTGCATGGATGCGCTTGTAATCTAATCCTTCAAGAGAGGTCACATGTTGCCTTGCCATATCTCTGAAGGTCGGTAATTTATTCTCCCTTTGAAGCATTTTACACAATAGCTTGCACGTGAAGATCATAAATGAGGAAAAGCATTCGAGTAATTGACCCACTAGCGTAATTCACCATGTTTGCAAAATAAACTTTAAAGCTTACTTGAGTAATGCATTCAAACTTGCATTGCTCCATCCATAGATGGTTTGCAAGTATAGTAACTCAAGGGAGGCATGTAGAACAGAGGAAGTGCACCCCTCAAACAGTGGAGTCGATGCTGCGGTAAAAATATCGTCCTGATCCATGCTATCATCCCTCCCTTTGGATTGATGGACATATAAATCCCGCACCATATCATCAAACACCTCCTCCTCCATAGCTTCATGAGGTAATGGCGGAGGGCTACTATCACCATCACTCCATGCATCCGTAACGATCCCTCCTGAAGATCCCACCTCATATTGCCGACGCTTCACCTCCTCATGACGAGCATAGGGCAACATATGCAAGTGTGGTACTGTATCCTATATCAAATTAAAACGGGATCATAACTCAAATATATGAACACCCATAGTATCTCAATCAACCTTAACTCTTTAACACTTACCATGTTTATGGTCGCATCCCATTTTCCATACTTTGAGATGTGATTGAGTGTAATCTTGCATGCATGATACATGTTTCCTCGACATTGATCACACATACATTTGATTTTTTTCTCCAACCACATTTCGCGATGGTGGATATGGAGGGATTCATCCTCATTGGAGCTACTTGTTGAAGATGAAGACATTCTACAAACAAACAACCCAAAAAAATTTGCTTTTCTTCAAATATTTAATTTAAAGACTCTGTGGTGCGTCTAAAGGCATGTCTATAACCACGTCTGTCTGTTCTATGGTGCGCATCTATAGACACATCTAAAATTGTGTTTGCTCTGTGTATCTAGACGTGCAATTACACACGTATTTAGATGCGCTATTAAATGCACTTATAGACACAGTTTTCAAATCTGCTTTTAGCGTGCTCGCTTTGCTTTTCTTCACATTACTTGTACTTCGCATGGCTTGCTTGCTTTGCTATTAATAGATCCACAATTTCAATGTGTAAGAGAAAGGCACCCACACTTACTTCCAAGCTTACACTTAAGAGAAAGGCACCCACACTTACTTCCAGGCTTACAGGAGAAGAGGGTGAACAAGGAAGAGAAGCAACTTTGAAGAAGGAGAAGAAGCTTCCATACCTCTATCCAAGGTAACTCTCTTTACAGTTGATCTTTTTTGGAAGTTGCTCTCTAGTTTGGATTTGTCCTTTGTCGTATCCAAGAAATGAATGATTTTGGTATCAGTGTTACGTTTTTGTGTCGGGCGCATGTCCTTTTCTACTTTTTAGAATAGTCTGTCTATCGGAGCACGTCTATAGACGCATCTCAGAGCGTGTCTAGAATCACATCTATAGGCACGTCTAGATTGTTTGTAGACACAGACAACCACGTCTATAGATGTGCTGTTATACGCAAAAATCGATGCGGTTCTCAGACGCGTCTATAGACGCGCTCCGATAGTAATCTTTTCCAATAGTAATCTTTTCTTCCCTTCCCCTTTCCTCTCAACTCATCAGTAGTTGTCTTTTTTTCTTTTTTCCAGTTCATCATGTGGTCAAGAAGCTCTTCGAGCTTACCTGATCTCCGGTAGTCTATTTTTAGGCACTTATATAACCTTTTAGGGCACCCTCCCAGTCTTGCAGAGTTATACGAATATATGATGGGTACTCTAAACACCCCCCAGGAGTCGGCACTATAGACTCCAAACCACCCCACACCAGCTGAGATTACCTCAGCGGAGTCAGCACAGCCCAGCCGGTTACATAGCCGAGGCCCTTCTTCCATGCCATCTTATGCCCCTTCCCCCATGCCATCTTATGCCCCTTCCCCCATGCCATTAGGAGGTCCTTCTGTCTCGCAGAGTCGTCGATGTACTCCTATGCAGTCGAGACGAGACTCGGTTCTCCAGCTACAAGTGGTCCACATAGTCCCGTGCAGTCTCCAGCTATCAGTGGCCAGTGTACTAGCTTGACACGACATGGTAGGAGGCATAGTAGCAGGGAGAGCAGTGGGGGATGCATGGCACAGTGCTTTTGGAGGGGTGGTGGTGGGGACGATGATGATTCACATGATTTAGACATGCCTTTGGGTGATGGTACGATCTTCTATGACATCACTCAGACAGGAGGCATCTTGATGGATGCACGGGGAAAGAACATCATGGCCTTCATGTGCTCTGTAATTGCTAATAATTATAGAGATTGCTTTATCCACTACAAAGACCATCCAAAGAGGTTGGCTAATGAGACCCTCGCTGCTGTTCGCTCTAGGTATCCTAACCCTTCCAATCATTAGTTCACAGATAAATGGGCCAAGTCAAAGATTGTTACAATACTTGGCAATAAAAGATCTTTGCTTAAGAGGCAGGCACTAGTGGAGCTTGCCAGGCTCAAGGGAGGTCAACCACCAAGGGGCCCATCCCACACCGCTCACAAGCGTGAGTGGAAGAAAGCAATGAAGTCAGCGAGGGAGGACCCCAGTCTGTAGCACGTGGAGGCACGAAGGATCCAGATGGAGTGATATGGAAGCATGCATTTTGGAGCAGGGGGTGTTGAATCATGGGAGGCCCAATTTGTAAGTATCGATCTCAAATTATATTGCTTATGTAGTTTATTAAGAGGTTGTCTCTTTGTATTAACCCCTCCACAAATTGTGTCATCTTGCAGCTTGAGATCGTGGGTAGATACCCTACTCTTGTCAAGACAGCCTACCACTGCCACCATCGCGGAGGAGATACATGGAAGCACTTCTATCATGACGGGTTGATTACTGAGGAGCAGTATATCCGAGCTACTGGAGCGGCCCCCGAGGTATTTGAAAGTAATTAAATAATGTCAATATTATAAGTGAAGATTTGATTTTTCATATATTGATATATGTTGTCCCTTGTTTATAGGTCCGTGCATAAGAAGACGAGGAAGGAGGTAGAGAAGGGAGCGCAGGAGGGAGTGTGGAAGGAAGCGAGGATGTGGAGAACATAGATTAGTCGTAGAAGTAGTGCTAGCTACTCTTTTTTGTACTTAAAGCCACTGGCTTGGCTTCGTGCCTCTTGTATATACACTCCTCTTATTTTTTGTACTTGAAGCCACATGACGCGGCTTAGCTTTGTGCTATATGTCCATATAAGTAGTTTTTGAGCTTTCAATTTTATTGCGTTTTAGAGTTGTAATGTTTTATTTGGAATTGTAATTAAAATGCGGTCGACTGTAAGAATTGAATTACGTCACAATGTGGAAATGGGATTCCTATAACTATATAGCATACACAACATACACAACATTCTGTAAATTAATAAAAAATTATTATGTAGTGCGTCTATCAGTGCGTCTATAAATGCATCTATATACGCATCTTTTTGTTCGGAGAGCATCTATTTGTGCGTCTATAAAAGCGTCTATAAGACTGTTTATAAATGCATCTATACACACGTTTAAAGATGCGTATTTTTGTTTTTTAAATTTTTTAGCAGAGCGTCTATTTAGGCGTCTAGATGCGCGTCTATACATGCGTCTATCTGCTATATAGATGCGTTGTTAGATGCGGGTCTCTAGATGTGCAAATAAACACGCCCGTAAGTTTTTTTTTAGTTCAGTAAACATGTCTATGTGCGCGTCTGTGGGTGCTTTGTCTTGTTGTGCTTGCAATGTGAAGACAATAGTTGAAAGACCATTCAATCCAATATATGTAAAAGCCATTGCTACACAATGTAGGTAGTGCTCCCAAGTATTGATACACCCTTCTTCTAGCATTCATCAATCCATGCCATTTGGTTTTATTTCACAATGGGGAAAGGGAAAAGTGGATAGCCACAAATAGGAGGTCCTACAAATAGCTACAAATCTTTATCAACAAGGATTGAAGATACTTCCACTTGCTTGCGTGCAACTTTGAGAAATATGATCACACCATTGGAATAGTTGAGATGAATCCTGTAAAAAAAGACGCAACAACCACCAAAGGGAGCAAGGAGTCAATATGAGATAACTTTCTACGTCGATGAACGACTTTAGAGAACGAACGTACAAGACAAAAGTCCAAGCCATCATCATGACAAGGTACATACATCAACATTGCAAGTGTTTGTACGGATGCCATCGTCTGCAATGTATAAGCACTCCATCGTAGACCTGTTTATGAACAAGAAATTGGCTCCGCCCACAGGGAGAAACATGAACTTTTGCCGATCGTCGCCGCTATCACAATTGGTAGTGAATAAGGGATCCCCACCTGCAGGGCCGACGTACAAGCAATAGGCTACTCCGGATGGTTCTGCCCCTATTTGGCTCCAACCGTCGCCATCGGGCTCGGTCACTCCGAACTTGAAATTCACTTCGGTGAAAGGACCCCATTCACAACCGTAGTTGATCATCCTACCGTCCGGAAAAGGGTAGTTCCCTTCAACGTTCCAGCACCCATTATAGGCACTATTGTAGACAACGGTTCCTGAAAACAGCTCAACCAGAATACCTGCATGCATGCATGCCGGGTCAGAAACAATCACAGAACACCAACAGAACGGCGAAACTGCGGTTTGCACAAACCTATGATAATGCCTGCCCCCCTGAACACGTCTGCTGCCACCGAAGTGTAACTGACCAGGTCGAGGCCAGCCGCTGGGGCTACCGCCGTCTCAAAAAGCTGATAATAATCCCCGCCTTTGATGATAGAGACGGCTCCCTGCAGTGGCGTAGTGCCGGGAGAACTAGGGGTGATGGCGGTGCAGCTGTAGTCCTGAGCGGTTGTGGGTATGGGCGCAACGGTGCTGATGACGATAAGGACGATGAAAGGGAGCAGCAGCCGGGGCATGGGAGCGGGAGAGCTGCTGGGGCGATGTTCCATAGTAATGTTGCAAGATACTGAATCTGAATATGCTCGAATATTGGAACGAAGGGGATGGCCTGCGGTCTCTTAAAGCGATCGAGCACGTTTGCAATCCAGCTCAGGGCTGAGCGAGCTGATCAGCCCGGCGGACGGCCTTTCTTGTCGTAGTAAGTGGCGTTCTTTTTTGATGCTGCTGAGATACAACCGAGGACGAGCTTCGTAGCTGGCCACCGGGCCTGCGTTCTTAATTCTCGACTTAGCTCTTCGATGCTCGGATTTGGTAATTCAAAGCTTGAAGTAGCGCACAGTAAGAGTAACAGTGCACATGCACAAAGACAAATCCAAAACCTTTGCAAGAAAAGTGCAGGTTTTTGTAACCTTCCATTCATCTTGACAGTAAACTAGGATCTTCCGTGAACACGGTGATCTTCATGAGTACGAGGGGCGAGTACAACGTGCAAGCATGCGCTGAGATTAAGCGTCAAGCTATCATTCTATGTGAGTTGTGATATATACTCAGATAGAGGTCCTAGCACGATAATTGCCGATCATTGCCATCCAAATCGTTCTCATGCGTTCTTCACATGCACCTGCCAACAAGGTTGTCTCTCCTCCCTAACCACGCTTCCATTTTAGTCTCCTAAATCTCTTGCATTGAGGTCTATTTCCCTCCACAACCTTCCTCACCAGCTAATGGCTTCCCCTTGCAACTTTGCTTTCTACACGACATAAGCAAAAGTTTGTTACACGGACCATCAAACCCTATAGCTTTGGGTATGTAAGGTATCTTCCATTAAGGCTTGTGTTCATGTATGTAAGGTATCTTCCATTAAGGCTCGTGATCAACACAACATAGTGATAGTGTGCAAAGAATGTGCCACTATGACATCACAAAGTTCGAGAAATCCACCCATTCTAAGAGAGAATATGCAAAGCTTGAAAATATATTTCTTGATGAGTTCTCTAACTATGGAGGGGAGATATGGGGAATGGGACTAATCAAGAGAGGGTATCCATGAGGTAGAAGTGATGATTTGATGAATGTGAGGACTCCACCATGAGCTTGTTTGCATGGAGATTTTGTTATGGGACAATAAAAAGGTTTGTGCTTGTGAAAAAGATAAGTTCAAGATTGTTAGTGTGAGTGAGTAAGTGAGATGTTAGAGCTATATATAGCTTGCCCTAACTCAGCCTAGTCCTCAACTATATATATGCATATGATATATGAATAGTTACACTTCCTTGGGAGCAACTCTTGTGTCCATCTCTCTCCTCTTTCTCTTTCTCTCAATTATGGTATTAGAGCTTGCACAACAAGACAAAGCACCCATAGACGCACGCACAGACGCATTTCATGAACTAAATAAAAAACTTACGGGCGCGTCTGGAGACCCGCATCTAATTGCGCATCTATATATCAGACACACGCGCGTATAGACGCGCACTTAGACGCATAAATAAATGCGCTTATAAACGCGTTTATAGACGCACATATAGACGCAAGTTGAATAGACAGACGCGAATATAAACGCATTTTTAAACGCCCTGATAGATGCACCCTTTAAAAAAAAAAAAAAAATTTACAGAATACTGTGTATGTTGTGTATGCTATATAGTTACAAGAATCCAATATCCACATTGTGTAATTCAATTCTTACAGCCAACCGCATTTTAATTACAATTTCAAATAAAATATTACAACTCCAAAACGCAATAAAATTAAAAGCTCAAAAAGTGCTTATATATACATATAGCACGAAGCTAAGCAACATCATGTGGCTTCAAGTACAAAAAATAAGGAAGTTAAGCCACGTCATGTGGCTTCAAGTACAAAAAATAAGAGGAGTCTATATACAAGAGGCACGAAGCCAAGCCAGTGGCTTTAAGTACAAAAAAGAGTAGCTAGCACTACTTCTACGACTAATCCTCACTGCCTTCCACGCTCCCTTCTGCGCTCCCTTCTGCGCTCCCTTCTGTGCCTCCTTCCTCGTCTTCCTCGTCGTCTTGTGCATGGGCCTGTAAACAAGGGACAACATATATCAATGTATGAAAAATCAAATCTGCCCACGATCTCAAGCTGTCTTCACTGGAGTAGGGTATCTGCCCACGATCTCAAGCTGCATGACCGCGACACACTTTGTGGAGGGATCAGTACAAAGAAACAACCAACCTCCTAATAAACTACATAAGCAATATAATTTGAGATCGATACTTACAAATTGGGCCTCCCATGATTCAACACCCCTGCTCCAAAATGCGCGCTTCTATATTCCTCCATCTGGATCCTCCGTGCCTCTCCCGTGCCTCCACGTGCTGTAGACTGGGGTCCTCCCTCACTGACTTCATTGCCTTCTTCCACTCACGCTTGTGAGCGGTGTGGGGTGGGCCCCTTGGTGGTTGACCTGCCTCAAGCCTGGCAAGCTCCGCTAGTGCCTGCCTCTTAAGCGAAGATCTTTTATTGCTAAGTATCGTAACAATCTTTGACTTCCCCCATTTATCTGCGAACTGGCGATTGGGGGGGTGAGGATACCTAGAGCGAACAGTAGCGAGGGTCTCATCAGCCAACCTCTTTGGGTGGTCTTTGTAGTGGATAAAGCAATCTCTGTAATTATTAGCAACTATAGAGCGCATGAAGGCCATGATGTCCTTCCCCCGCGCATCCATCAAGATGCCTCCTGTCCGAGTGATGTCATAATAAATCGTACCATCACCTAGAGGCACATCGAAATCATCTGAATCATCATCCTCCTCACCGCCACATGGCCCAAAGCATTGTGCCATGCATCCCCCACTGCTCTCCCTGCTACTACGCCTGCTACCCTACCGTGCCGAGCTCGTACACTGGCCACTCATAGCTGGGGACTGCACGGGACTATGCTGACCACTCGTAGCTAGAGAACCGAGTCTCGACGGCACAGGAGTACGTCGATGGCTCGCCGAGACAGAAGGACCTCCTGACGGCATGGGGGAAGGGGCATAAGACGGGATGGCAGAAGGGACATAAGACGGCATGGGGGAAGGGGCATAAGATGGTACGGGGGAAGGGGCATAAGATAGCTGTGCTAACTCCGCTAGGGTGATCTCAGGCGGTGTGGGGTGGGTTGGAGTCTATAGTGCCGACTCCTGGGGAGTGTTTAGAGTACCCATCATATACCCGTAGAACTCCGCAGGACTAGGAGGGTGCCCTAAAAGATTATATAAGTCCTTCCAAATAGATTCTCGGGAATCAGGTGAGCTAGAAGCGCTTCCTGGCCACATGTTGAATTGGAAAAAGGGAAAACAATCTATTACTGATGAGCTGAGAAGAAAGGGGAAGAAAAGAGAGGTTTACTGTCAGAGCGCATCTATAGACACGCCTAATTTGCGCGTCTATAGATGCATCTAAGAGAGCGTCTAACTACTCGTCTAACAGAGCGTCTAACAGAGCATCTATAGATGCGTCTGTGTGTGTCTGCAACAAGCCAGATGCGCGATTAGACGTGCCTGTAGACATGCTTTTAGACGCGCCCTGAGACACGCCTATAGACGTGCCTATAGACGTGCTTTTAGACGCGCCCTGAGACGCACCTATAGACGTGCTCCAACAAACAAGATTTCTAAAAAGTAGAAAAGGACATTGCGCCCAACACAAAAACGTGACACTGATACCCAGATCATGCGCTTCTTGGATACGAGAAAGTACAAAACTGGAGAGAGCAAACTTCCAAACAAGATCAACTACAAAAAGACTTACTTGGATAAAGGTATGGAAGGTTCTTCTTTCTTTTTCAAAGTTGCTTCTTCTCCTTGTTCGTCCTCCTCTCCTTTAAGCTTAGAAGTAAGTGTGGGTGCCTTTCTCTTGAGTGTAAGCTTGGAAGTAAGTATGGGAGGCTTCCTCTTAAGCTTCGAAACTATGGATCTGCTAATAAAGAAGGAAGCAAGCCGCGTGAAGTTTAAGTAATGTGAAGAAAAGCAAAGCGAGCGGCGCGCCAAAAAGCAGGTTTAAAAGCTGCATCTATAGTCGCATCTAATAGCGCATCTATAGGCACCTCTAAATACATAGACTAGACGCGCATTTAGATGCGCCATTAGACGTGATGTTAGACGCAAGTATAGATGCGGCGATAGACGCAACACAGAGTTTAAATTAAACATTTGAAGAAGAGCAAATTTGGTGGGTTGTTTGTTTGTAGGATGTCTCCATCTTCAACAAGTAGCTCTAGTGAGGATGAATCCCTCCGTATCCACCATCGCAAAATGTGGTTGGAGCAAAAAATCAAATGTCTGTGTAATCGATGTCGAGGAAACATGTATCGTGCACGCATGATTACACTCAATCATATCTCAAAGTATGGAGAATGGGATGTGACCATAAACAGGGTAAGGGTTTGTAAGTTAAGGTTGATTGAGATACCTATGGGTGTTCATATGTTTGAGTTATGATCCCGTTTTAATTTGATACAGGATGCAATGCCACACCCGCATATGTTACCCTATGCCCGTCGTGAGGAGGCGAAGCATTGGCGATATGAGGTGGGATCTTCAGGAGGGACCGTTACGGATGCATGGAGTGATGTTGATAGTAGCTCTCCGCCATTACCTCATGAAGCCGTGGAGGAGGAGGTGTTTGATGATATGGTGCGGGATTTATATGTCCATCAAGGGAGGGATAATAGCATCTAAGAGCACTTCCAAAGGATATTCATGTGGATTGGCTACTTGATGAAATGGAGAAAGCAGAGAAAGATGAGGGGATGCATATCACAATGGAAGAATGGGAGTATGCTAGGGGATGCATGAGCAAGGTCGGTATATAGAATGTTATGCATAAGTTAGGAGCTTTTTATAATTTAGATTGCTTATTTAATTGATTTTTTCTTGGTGTAGTGCACTATGTTCAATGCTATATGGTGTGAGGGCAAGCATTTTCGAACACAACGGATTGATGATAAGAGAAACACACAAGATTGCGGCGTCATTGCTAGCTTTGAGGGAGCCAATGGAGCCATGGATGATTATTGTGGCATAATCCAAGATATCATTATGCTTGACTTTCGACGCTTCTTTGTGTATGTTTTGGATGTAAAGTGGTTTAAGGACGTGGTGGAAAGAGGCCCTAATGCAACAATCAAACGCCATGCAAGTGGCTTTGTAGCTATTGACTCCACAAAGTTTTGGCAAAGTAGAAAGGACACACTAGTACTACCGCAACAATGTGAAAAGGTACTGTGCACACATATAAAAATACTCGCTTTTAAATATTTGATGCAAGAAAAGTAACATGATTGTATTTGTGTTTGAATTAGGTTGTCTATCAACCAATGGTGGATAATAATAGATGGTGGCATGTCATACCTATTATGCCACGTTCCAAAGTGATGTATAGTACATTTACTAATATGGAGTGTATGGAGGATGATCATGGCCATGGACGTGATGATGACCGTGATACAAGAGAGGAGGATGATCATGAGATAGGAGATATAGATATTGAGGCCATTACTCGTGAGGATGAGCCTACCATTCGAGATGCTGATTTTGATGAGCACATGAGTGGCACAAGTAGTAGTGGGTTGAATGTATTTGTAGATCTAAACACTTGTTTGGATTTTGAAGTAGATAGTTTGGCAAGGGTTGATCTCATTGAGGATGAGATTGAACCGTAGCCCCATAATTGATATTGGCAAAACTATTTTACATATTGTCTCATTCTCCTCATCTCACTTAATTCTTATATATGTGGGCTTCCAAAAAATTATGTGCTTTGGTAATCATGGGCAATGTTTGGAAAGCAATGATGTACACCCAAATCTCACTTTCTGTATTCTCTCGTTTGTGTCTATTCTAAATGCGCGTCTGATTCTCAGTGTAAACACGCAAATAAAGGTGCAAATACACGTGCAAATAGATGCGCTAATAAACGGGACGTTAGACGGGCCCGTATTTTCTCAGGTCAGACGTGCACATAGACGTGGTAATTGACGCGCAAATAGACGAGATTTTAGACGCGCATTCAGACGCGCCCGTAATTTCTCTACTAAAGCAATGCCTATAGATGCGCCCGCTATTTTGCGCGTCTACCAAGCACGTCTATAGTTGCTTTGTGTTGTTGTGTTGGTTTTCTTCATAGGTTGATCATGCTCTTAGAGATGGTTAATGCAACCATGGCTATTTTTAGAGTTTTATAGCTAGAGAGGGCTCTTTGTTCTCTCTTGGACTACTTGAGAAGTACTATTGTTTCCCCTATCCAAACATGAATAATGTAGCCATGTCTAGTCTTATATCTTTGGAAAGAGAGTAGCTAGAGAGAACTCTTAGTTTGAAAACTGCTATTGATTCTTGTAATCAACCTCTACCTCAAATGGTGTTTGTTTGTATAGGAAGGGTAACAATAGAGAACTCTAGTAATCCATCTACTCCATCCTCCTCCCCAATCATTTTTGAAAGCCTAATGTGGAATCCCCATCTTACCACCCTCCTAGTCTTCTATATTTTGTAGTAGCTAGAGATGCTAGGATATCTATACTATTGGAGTCAATTTGTCCCACAAGTGTTTGGAGATCTAGTAGGACAATGGGAATTATATGCAAAGGTGAGAAATGTAGCCTTGCCTATCAATGGAGAGGACAAGCTTGCACTCTAGATGACTGAATGGAAGGCATTATAGATTTCTAATCGTAGAAAAAATGTGAATGAGAAAGGGTCCGTTGGAAAGGCAATAGCCAGTGCCCTAGTCCATATGACCAATATGGCTAGTAGTCCAAAAGCACATGCCGATCCAGTCCAAGCTAAAGGGATAACAAAGATAGAACTACGTATTACATTTGGTGACATGTGCTCCCACATAGTATAGTTTCCATTGTACGCATTGACCTTGCATGAACCGGTGGGCAAGGGAGGGGAAGGGAAGGTATTCAAGATATAGGTTCTAGGGATCCCAGGTATTAGGCCAACATGGTGGTATGCTGGCAAGAAGAGTAATACAGACGATGCCCATGCTCATCTGGCACTAAAGAATGAGCTAGCTTGTCCATAGAGCTGTCTATCGAGTATTAGGGTACTCACACACCCAAGAGCTTTGGGTCGTCACTCTGTTTTTCAATTGTTGAAGTGTGCACGATATGCTGATGTGTCTCCGACAGCGTTGCAGGAAATATGTGAGATAGGTTAAGACCACACATCCCAAAGAAGAACCTTGCTTTGACTAGAACTCTCCACTCGCTAGGTTGCAAGCAAGGTTGTTTTGTCATCATGGATTGTCCATTGCAGCTGCTATTCTCAATGGTTTGAAAGCAATTCACAAACAAAATATCCACAAACAGATCTACAAGCAACCAACGACATGCTGTACAAGTCTGTCTGAATTGGGATTATTGATTCGGGAAGAAGCCTCCATCAGACCAAAACTCAATATCTACAAGACCCGTCTTATGCTCCTCCTAAGGCATTTCCATGGTTAATACTAGAATTATATGCTAGTACAACTACATTGGCAAATACCAAGGGCATATATTGGGCACCAGAGTCGGATTGTTTTGCCGTTGGTTGGCTATTTAGGAAAATTGCCAACTTTCTCATAGATGCTGCAGACGCTCTTAGTGACAACTCTATGAAGGGAGACATTGCAATCAAGCTCTTGGTTGATTGTGGGAATGCGCTATACAGGACTGATCCAAAGGATCAACCTTTCATGGGAGCAATTTTAATAGAATTGCATAGTTTCAATGTAAACGAGGATGTGGGAATGCGACCCATTCAGAAAATCAAGACATGTTGAATATAAGCTACATCTTTTTTTAGCTTGACCCATATCATCGCACTTTGATTGCCTAAGTTGTAATGTCTTTGAATTGTACATGTGGGTTTAAAAATTAGGACCTCATGTATCTTTAAAACAAATGTAATAAGTTGCTAGAGTTTGCCCTTTTTATTTGTAAAATTTAATCGATCTTGGTCAATCCACAATCCTGTTAGTTGGATAAATTCTTAGATGGTGTAATTTGCATGAGCATGTTATAATTAAATGTTTCATTAACAAGTCACTCACTCGATTTTGCATGGTTGTTACATCTCGCTCTCACTCGCCATGGCATCCACGTCACAATGATCAACGCAAGCTGCATACACATCCCAGTCTGATCCAAATGTGAGGGGAAAGCAATACATGAAGCACATAATGGATGTGGTTGATGCCACCCTCCTACCGACAAGAAGAGATGAGGCATGCACAATTGCCAATGCAAGCATCTTCCATGATCCGAACGGTTGGAAGTACGTACGACTGCATCAATGTAGTGGTCTCCAATGACAACATTGGAGCGGTATGGGATTGCGGAGATGCCACACATGTAGGGTGGCCCATCATGAATTGTTGCCCCCGGTATAAGGGAGAATGTATACTACATTCATTGCACTATAAGGCACAGGCCGTTTTTTGACAGAAATACCGACCTTTTT
Organism: Dipteris shenzhenensis; assembly: GCF_047967505.1. NCBI lineage: Eukaryota > Viridiplantae > Streptophyta > Polypodiopsida > Gleicheniales > Dipteridaceae > Dipteris > Dipteris shenzhenensis. The sequence goes on along the minus strand of NC_141624.1, from coordinate 36,500,222 downwards.
TACACTAAAATGTTTTTTTTTGACGGGCGCAAAGGTCGGTATTTACATCACTATAAGCATCGGAAAAGAACAGTCACTATATAATTGTTGCTATATAGCGACACTAATAAATGTCACAATACAACGACACAAGTAAATGTTGCTATATATCAACACTAGTAAACGTCGCTATATAGTGACAATTAAGAGAAGCTTAAAAAAAACATTAGTGGGGCTAAATAGGGCCACATAAAGCGCTGTTTTGTCCCCACTAATGTTTTTTATTTAGTAATTACAAAAGAATGTTTTTGTTACAAAATTTCCCTTGTGAAAAGGGTGATAGAAAATCGCTCAAATGAATTGAGCGACAGAAGCATATACATGTCAAAGATATACAACATTGTTTGTTACAATTTTACCCTTTCGAAAAGGGTGATACAAAATGGCTCAAACAAGCTGATATACAAAAGCGTATACATGGCAAAGTATATGCAAACTACTACTAATACTACTACTACTGATCCGAATCGTCATCCTTGTCCTCGTCCTCATCCTCCTTGCGTTGGCCCGGATCCCTAGCCCTGGTGAGCTATGCCTGATCCTTGGCCCTCATCAAATCTGTGCAAGCCTAATCCCTCATCATCACTGCTCACCTCTGCTAATGGGATGTTCGAGCTTTGATTCTAAGAGTGAAACCATATTAATTGGAAATTAGATTGGAACTTAAAGAATAAAATAGTTTAAAAAGTGAGATTACAAGTAGGAGTAGACTTATATCGTGCGAGCAACTACCTCACCCCAATTGACCATTGCTCCCAGTGTCTCCTACTCAATAAACCATGGCTTTGTTCCTACATGAAATGTGCATCTTGTCTCTCTGTCTATAGGAAGGTGACCCATCACAACTTGCTGTGGGTCCAATTTACGAGAGTTAGATAAAGTGCATGCAATATGTAGTAAAACAAATAGAACAATACATTAAATGAGAAGAAGTAGACTTACCATGGTTGCCTCGAATGCCAACCGTCGGCCTGCCCCAAAATGTGAAGTACCTACGGAGTCCATCTATCTCCTTGCAGTCCTCCTCTAGCCCTCAAACAGTTCGGGATGGTCCCTATACTACTTCTTGAAAAACTTCCAATCAGCTTTGTCTGCCCATCTGGGTTTAGCCTTTCCTTTTGCGATGGAAGTATGGAAGGTTGACCTACAATGCTTCAAGTGGACCCCCATGCGCTCTTTCATGTAATCCAAATTGAACTCCCAATTTGGAGGGTTAGCATATTGTATTTTCAATTCATCGATGATTGCATGCTTCTTTCCCTCATCTTGGTACTGCCAATCAGTAGTTATGTTGCTCATGAAGTGGTGGCTCATCAACCGCCTCATGGTGACCATGACTGTTGAGCCCTTTTTATTTTCTATTATCTCTCTAGCAACCATGATTCCATAGGACAGGTCCTTGACCGGGTAAGGAGGACTCATGGTAGTGGTAGAGTCAGAGTGAGTGGTGTCACTGCTGTGAGCACTTACGGAGCGAGAATAGCAATGAGAGTAGGAGAGGGCAAGGGACCTGACTGGTACTAGGTCTTGGGACCAAATGGAGACATGTAGGGATGTGAGTGTGCTGACTCATCTAGATCTTCCGAGTCAGCACAACATAAGCAACCCCTCCTATTGTTCCTTCCTGTACGATGGGCATGCCCAGGTGATGACTCCTCAGTCGAAGGGGCTAGAGGGGATGGTTGGACAGTGGGTCCAGCCATTAGTGTAGAAGAGGGATTTGCTGAGGTCCTCTGGGATAGTAGAGAGAAGAATCTTGCAGCCTCCGCATTGGTCATCTGTGCGACAAACTCATCAGGACTCTCGATAAAGCCATGGGCTGCTAGCAAAGGAGTTCTCTGAGAGATAGTCACAGTGCTACATCCGAGGCCAGGGGTAGTCAGAGGGGTATGCCCCTGAGGTGTTGCCTGAGTGGAATCAAAGTCCTCTGGAGAATAGAGATCATGATGTCTCCTCCTACGAGGGTTTTTGTACTCGTCGGATGTGCGACATGATCTCATGTCTTTGGGGAGATTGGACAAATGTAGACACAAACACGAAAACAAAAAACCAAAAACAAGAGCAGGTAAGAAGCAAAAAGACAATTATTAAATTCAAACTCAAGAAATTACGGGCAAGCAATTAATCACTTGTGAAAATTATGAAATGACATCAACGCATAAAGGATAAATATGAAACGACAATTATTTACTTAAGACAATTATGAAAAGCCAGTTTTGAAAAGATAAATATTTATGAAAGACAAGTGGAATCCAATAAGATTTTCATATATATATATAAAATAGAGACCAAAAGTATGTCTCCAAAATTATGTATATAAAAAATATATGTCTCCAAAGTATGCTCAAGAAAAATTTGTCTCCAAAAGAGACATTCTCCAAAAATGCCAAAATGGTGGAGGAGGTCTACTGCTCTACATTACTGTTTGAGGTGCTTTCCTCCTCTGCACTGCTAGGTGGGTCAGTGGGGACCTCATCCTCCACCTCTTCTAATATAAGGTCATGCTCTTCAATGATTATGTACTCACAATCCCCAAATTCCTCCACACAATCCATTATGTCCTTTACACAATCATATTTGAGGCTCAACTGGTCGTGGTGATCTCTCCACAACCTACGAAGATCCTATAGGTCGTGTCGTGCATTCCTTAATCGCCCTTGCTCCACTACCCTTCAGCTTGGAGCCCACCCAAAAGCATGCACCCCCATGTTGTACTTCACCTAGTCACTCTCTTGTGCAATTTTCTCTTTTACATGGGCTAGTAGCGAAGTTATGTATATAATCCTTATGACATGGGGAACCAGGTTGAGGTTTAGGGAGGACACCCGTGGGTGAGGGCGTGGTTGTTCCATTTAGAATTTGTTTGAGAAAAAAAAGAAGCAAATACGGTTGAGCATGTGAAAAAAGAATTGAATATGACTAAGGAGAAGGAAATAAGCATATGCATAAGACGGAAAGCATATGAGGGAAAGCATATGCATAAGAGAAGGAGAAGCATAAGAGAAGCATAAGAGAAGGAAAAGAGAAGGAGAAGCATAAGAGGAGAGGGGAAAAGAAGAGAAAGAAGAGGGGAAAAGAAAAAAAAAGAGAAGGAAAGGAGGAGAAGGAGAAGGAGACATATGGTCATGCATAAGCATAAGCATAAAAGAAGAAAAAACATATGCATAAGAGAAGAAGAGAGAAAGCATATGTTTGAAAGAGGGGAAAAAGAAGAGGGGAAAAGAAGAGAAGGAAGAGGGGAAAAGAGATTGAAAGAGGGAAAAAAGAAGAGGGGAAAAGAGCATAAGCATAAGAGAAGGAAGAGGGGAAAAGGAAGAGGGAAAAAGAAAAGGAAGATGGGAAAAGAGATCAGAAGAGGGGAAAAAGAAGAGAGGAAAAGAGCATAAGCATAAGAGAAGGAAGAGGGAAAAACAGTATAAGCATAAGAGAAAAAGAAAGAAAGCATATGCTTATGCTTATGCATGAGCATATGAGCATCAGAGAAAAAGAGAGAAAGCATAAGCTTGTGCTTATGTATGAGCATATGAGCATATGCTCATGCATAAGCATAAGCATAGGCAAAAAGAGGAAAAAAGAGAGGAAAAAAAGAGAGTGGAAAAGAAGAGAAGGAAGAGGGAAAAAGAGATTGAAAGAGGGAAAAAAGAAGAGGGGACAAGATCATAAGCATAAGAGAAGGAAAATCATATGCATAAGAGAAAAAGAGAGAAAGCATATGCTTATGCTTATGCATTAGCATATGAGAGAAAGAGGAGGGGCAAGAGGGAGGAAAAGAGGAAAAGAGGGGAAGAAGAGGGAATAAGAGAAGAGAGGGAAAGAGAGGATTCCTATGCCCATCACTGCAGCTAGTGCTTAAGGTATTATTTGCATGCCAATGGGAGCAAATCTCTGCAGGTAGCGCAACCAGAAGTGCAAGAGTGCACTGTCTCAGATTGAGACGCCCTTCACGGTGTGGCGAGAGGGCCTTCGCACTTTCTCAGATTCATTTGAGGCCATTTCGGGGCCTGTTTTGAAGGCGGAAGTTCTTCACAGGCACTCAAAAAAAGGCCCTATTTTTGCTGTGCGACCACTGCTCGGTTGGATCGTATGCCTACGTGCAGAGATATTGGGAGTTGCAGAATCATGCTTGTTGCCTGTTGATGCAAAATTGTCACTAGGAAAGTGACTATGTGGTCAAATACCACTTTCGTTAGTTTTGCAGATCTGCCTGTGTGAGGCAGAAACTGTGTTTGTTGCAGTGACAGAATATTTTGCAGTATTCTGTAATGGCGTCTGATTCTCTTTCACAGATTGTCACAAAAAATCTTGACAAGAACAACTTCCAGGCATGGAAGTTTAGAATGATGAATTTCCTTATGGGAAAAGGCTATTGGGAGTTCATTACAAGAAATGAAGAAGAACCAGTTCTTCCTAATGTTCCCAATCAACAAGAAATGCAGGCATTTAAAGGATGGCATGAGAGAGCTAGGAAAGTTATGTACTGGCTGTCTATCAGTATTTCTAATTCTATGATTGTGCATATTCAAAATGCAAGTACGCCAAATGAGGCATGGGATCAGGTAGCTGACATATTCACGAAGGCATTGGGTGCAGAGAAGCTACCAAGTTCAGAGACTTGCTTGGTGTGCAAGAATTGGGATTGAGCTCGAGGGGAAGTGTTGAGATATCGAGATCCACTTGTGATATGCCAGGGTGACCATTGTGCATTTATGTCACCAACTTGTTAGCTGCAGATGCAGTTGGTACACCGCCCACAAATAATAGCTGGATGAAAGCTATCCTTATCTACTCTAGTTTGTGGCTCAGTTAGTATGCCACCTTAGTTATTTGAGTTTGGTTTGAGACCCACATATAGGGTTCTTCTATTTCTTTGTATTAGAGTTCTTTTGGCTTTCACAACTAAGAAGAGAAAAACAGTTTTCAGCCTCCACCTGTGTGTGTATTCCCCCATTGTGTATGTGAGAAAGCCACAAGTGAGACTCCTTCCCTCTCTCCCACTATCTTCACAAAGATGACTTGCACGGTGAGCAGATACCAATAAATGTCTTAAGACACTTTCCCATCATTGCAAGAATACAGCACATGTTTTGATGCAAATCCATAGCGGAGTTGATGACTTGGCATGCATCTCATCAGTCCACTAATGACACATTGAGGATTCCCATAGATTCTGTAGCTTGAAAGCACATAGACAATCAATGGTTGGACTTTGCGAGGGAGCCATGCAACTTACATCTTGGGCTCGCCATGGACGGCATGAATCCTTTCGGCTTATGCTCAACATCTTGGTCGACATGGCCCATAGTCTTAGTGAATTACAATATCCCACCATGGCTAACAATAAATAAGGGACACCTCATGCTTGCACTACTTGTGCCAGGGAAGTACAAGGCCAAAAATATGGACGTGTACATGGCACATTTGATAGAGGAGTTATAGATCTTATGGAGAGGAGTGTGGCTCTTTGATATTTTTAGAGCTCCTAGACATACCAATGATATTTTGGTCAGGGGTATCTTGATGTGGACCATGCATGACTATGTAGGATATGGAGAGTGTGTAGGTACATGGTTGTGTCTTTACATGTATAATATAGGATTATGCTTTTATGACTCTCTTTCACATGCATGTCTTATACTAACACATTCATGCACGCATGCAAGACTTCTTACAAGTGGGTACCATGCTTGTTATGTTTGTGGACCAGGTTTGAAATTGCTTGCACGATACTCCAAACATATGAGGAAAAATGTTTATGAAGGTCATGCTTGATACCTTCCGCTGGACCATCTCGTGCGTGGAGGTTAGCTTGATCCACCACCACCATATTTGAAGGCAAGTTACTGGATTCAGGCTTGGAGGGCAAATGGAGAGGAACCTCCTCGTGGTATGAAGAGGCTATCAATCTTTCACGAACTTCCTTACTGGGGTCAGTTACAAATCAATCATCTCTTGGATCCCACTGCATATCTTCAAGAATGTGGAGGCTACTATTTGGGCACACTTGGTTGGTTTCAAAGACTCAAGAGGAGTGCGAGAAGACTTGCATGCTATGAATAGGTTGTCTCGTTTGTGGCACCAAGTGCGTGCTTCGGGAAAAAATGTCCTCTCGAAAGCAACATGGATCCTCTCCACGAGAGAGGAGGCAGCGGTCAAGGCGGACATTGCCTCTTTTCAAACACCCATAGGGTACATGCATTGCTTGAAAGGAGCATTTTCAAAGGACAATAAGCTTAGTGGGCTCAAGTCCCATGCTTAGCACAAGGTCTTACAGGTATTCCAAGCTGTAGGATTAGTGTACCGATAATCGTGATGCATTAGTGTAATTATGATTATGCTATATTATTGACATGACTTCTTTGTTGCTTTGATAGTTCATCCTCCAAATTGCAATAAAAGGGTGATTACAAGGAGATGTAAGAAATGCTATATTTAAGATCAGTGATATTGTGAGGTATGCTTGCTATCAAATTGCATTGATTGCAATTTCTTCAATTTAAGTTGAATAATATGTAGACTGATCATGAATATATCTTACATGGGCATGTGAAATAGGTGGATATCTTGAAAAGAGATCTCCATACCGAGCATCGAGAAGGCTAGGGTGGAATCCATCGAAGCCATATTCTTGCTTGAGAAGCACTTTCCCTCGAGCATTATGACAACTCAACCGCACTTGCTTGTGCACATAGTTGATGAGGTGGCCATTGCAGGTACCGTTCATAGTCGGTGGATGTTTTTTCTCGAGTGGTTTATGAAAACTTTGAAGGGATTTGTAAGACAAAGAGCAAGACCAGAAGCAAGCATGGCAGAGGGATGGCTTGTGCAAGAGTCATTAGTATATATCACGTAGTTTCTTTCATCTACGGATCTCGATATGCTACAAGCTTGGCATATCAAGGATGATGATCGCATCGTTGGCGAGGTTCCACAAGGAAAAGGGATTGAAAGAAAGATGAGCGAAGAGCAAATGGAGAAATTCAATAAGTTTTATATCCTCAATTGCAAGGAGATACAGAAGTGGATTACGAAATATGAGGCGGCCAAAGCAAAAAGAATAAATGCAAGGATGAGATTTTGAGTAATGTACAGGCGATCACAACCATATCCATGGGATCTCACCCTTCTCCCCACTCACATGTTACTTGATTGGCTACAACTAGCGATGGAGAGACAATAAATGAGCACGAGTGAGAGTTATCATCTGGATATATGATGCATGTAAGTTTCTTACCTCTTGACGTAATTAAGTAATTATTTGTGGCAATATACATTATAAAATAGATGCATCTTCATTGTTTTAATGATGCTCTTTTGAAGTACAAAAAGTATAGTGCATTATGGTCATATGGACGACATTTTCATGTGGAACGCATCGATTCAAAGAGAGTCACATATGATTATGGAGTCATAGCTAACTTCACACAAGATAGCGAAGCAAGTGCTTCGAATACCAATCTTCTCTCCTCATAGTTGGATTATCGTGGAACCATACATGAAATCTATGAAATTGATTTCAGACGACCTAGTGTTTTCATTCTTGATGTAAAATGATTTAGAACTATTTACAATGGTCCCCATGCGACAGTGAGAAAAGATAGTAGTGGTTTCTTTGCAATAGACTCCACCAAACTTTGGACCGATAAAAGTGATACTTTTGTTCTTCTCGAGCATTGTGAGCAGGTGCATACTAATGATTTAATTAATCGAAGCTTTTGTTTTTAAAGATCCATTGATACATGTACTTAAGCATAATTTCATATATATAATTGATGGTGTTTGGCACCGATCTTCAATATAGGTGGTTTTTCATCCGGATCATTCTTATCCAAGATGGTGGTACATGATCCAAGTTGCACCACGAAGTAAGCAAATGTTTGAAGATAGAGATGTGGATATGGAGATGCCACTACCAATGCCGGATCCAATTGATCTAGATGGATCTAGTGAAGAAGATGAAGATCACAATATGAGCCAAGAGGAAGATGCACATAATGACATCATAATGGCATCATAACTAGGCATTGTGAAACCCGGGGTAGCTATAGCGATATAGGCCATGTGTTTTTTCCAATGTGGGCCTTGCACCATGCTCAATAGATATCCCATGCAACAAATAGCTTCAAGCACATCTTACTGTGCCTTCTCGATATGTTGTGCTTTGAAGAAAGCTTCCAATGATTGTTGTTGCATATGTACACATGCATTCAAAGGGGGCACATTACTGCATTGTCCTCTTTCCATATGCCCGTTCAAGCAACTTGCCCACTGTGCAAGGGATCTCGTGTCATTGCTATGTGCAGTTGCACTTTGTGAACAATGTTCCATAGTCACCGATTGCTCTCCTGAGGTTTCAAGACCCATGGCTCTTTCTTCAATTACAAGTTGAGACTGGTGGCATGTGACTATTTCATCCACAATTGTGTCTGCACTTGCGGCTATCTGACCACCCAAAATGGCTACCACCCTTTCCACTCCTAGACCCTTGCACTTTCCAATCTTTCTTTGAGGGTTGCCTAGGAAATTTTTGTGCATGCGAGTTCTTGAACCTGTGTACTCTTTGTGGTAGATGTTACATCTCCTATTTGTGGCACTTAAGAGCATAACATAGTCACGAGTTCTTGCAGGCTTTCAACCTCGTTTATGTGGAGCCATGTTCATGTTTGTATGCACATACTAATATATCAATAATGTCAAAAGTTTTGGAAGCAAAATTATCAATTGCCACATGTCAAAAACATTTCTCTAGCCTTGAACAATTTTAATTCCCAAATATGTGTTGCATGGAACAATCATTTTAGTCACTTGATCTCATTCTGCCAACGCTCAGTAAGTGCCCTAGACCTCAAGATGGAACAATTATCCGATTGTCTTGCCTCCTCCCAACATAATTCGATGGTTATAAACTTGGTAATATGCCTAGAGACCTAGTGATGGGATGGCAATTTTCGTTTTCCCACATCTCGCTCTTTCTCAAGTAAGCATCTATCTGCACTATGATCTTTTGTGACATCATGCTCTGTGCACAAAAGTCAGTATTTCACATGCACTAGTGCAATAGCTAGCACTTCTTACATGCATAATTGATTGATTAAGAATATTCATGGTCCAAATCAATATCATATTCTATTAGAATAGTTCCACATAGTAAATGTTCACTCATTTACACCTTCAGCTTCCATGCGGGTGACTCTACTCTCTGCATGGTTAATGCCTTGTAGGATGCCAGCAACGGATTCGACAGTTTGTCCCTCACATCTCTTTATTAGTTTTTCTTCATCTTGCCAATGAAATATTTTCTTATTCTCATGGCCGATCCCATAAAGACTTGGTTGTAAAAGTTGCACTTTCACTTTTGATGCCCTAACATTGTAACAAAATCCTACGGTTTTGCAAAACACTGGCCTCTTCCTTGAGTCTCATTTGGTGGTTGATGTTGGACTACCCTATCTTCTCTGTCCACCATGATTGATGTACATGTAAAAGAGAAAAACCATCTTTGTTCATTAGTATGTTTTCAGAAACTTAAGACAATGTCACTAACATGTCATCGAAAACAAATGTAAGTTTGCTAGAACTCAAGAGAGAGCAACCATCCAATTGTCTTGCCCCCTCCCGACATAACTGGATGGTTATAGATGTGTACAAAATAGGTGTGGATTGGCAAGTTGCCTTTTCCCATGTCTCGCTCTTTCTTGAATAAGCACCTATCTCCACTATGATCATTCACAATGTCATGCTCTATATGCAAATGTCGGTATTTCACACACACTAGAGTGTAGTAGCCAGTAATACCTACATGTGCACTTATCAAGACTATTTGTTTAAATCTATGAGGTGAAGGATCCTAACTAGGTTAGACATATCTAACATAAGTTTAGACATATATATCATACCTATATAAGATCAAATAATTGTTCTGATAAGATATGATTAATCTCTGCACATAAATGCACAGTATAGAATGCCACAAATTTCATCTTACAAGTGAACTACTATAGTGTGTAACCTTCTCTAGCGTGTAATTTGTAGGTTGATACAAGCTGGCAATTGCGAGCTACACAACCGGCTAGACTTTCAATGGGTTGTTATCAGCTAGCAAATGCAAGCCACAATCGCAAACGCCAAGTATTTTCATCTTTCTAATAAGTACAGATAAACTATAGTATACCATTTACAATTTCACATCCATGTGTGAGTAGTTACCGATCGGCATACACAGACCACCCATTGGCACATTGTTCAAAGATATTCTCTATCCATATGCAAGTAGTTACAAGTCAGAATACATGGACTCTCCACTGGCACGTAGATATTTACATTCAATATCGTATATACTTTCTACTAGTTTTTTGTAACCTATATAGCTAATAACTATTAAACAAGTAACTTCTTTATAGGTTTGTAAATACAAAACACCGTAAGATTTCACTAAATTTTAAAAGCTCATGTCGATGAAAAAAAATTTTCTTTCTTATATTTTTGTGATTATAACTTCAATTTTATTTTTTAAAACATTCTTTAAAAGATAAGCCTTTCAAATCACAATCAGTTGGCCTAAGCGAAACCACCATCGACACTGGACACCTTTTGAAAGGATATAAAAACTCACAAATTAGTTTGGAAGCTTTCTTTATCCCCTTTTCCTTGTCCTTCTTTCTTTTTTTCAAAACTCCAAGTAGAGCTAGATTCTCAAAAATGCAAATAATACGAGGTTGGCGCAAAGTATATATAAGCTCAGTATGTACAAAAATCCATGCAGTACATGAAATAGACCATTCGGTATATACATCACCGCATGGTATAGATAAACACCGGGTGGTATACTTATGTATGTACCACATGGTAAGTGGTTCTACCACATGGTAACTGGTTCATACAAAACGTTATAAAACTTGAATGAGAAACATCTTTAAAAAGATACAACAGTTCAAATTTGAAAATTTAGTCATAATCATGTCTAAATAGAATAGACAATTCATACATTATCTTGGTTTTTGGTGTATGATCTTTCCTCTACTTCACACATATCTTTCTCATGTAGCAACTCAAAAAATGTTTTGCAACAATTCATATCTACATGGCCTTCTCCATAAGTATCCTTTATAGAAAATGTTCAAATTAGTTAGATGTTTTATATAAAATGTAAAAATTAGTTAAATGGTTAACAATATATTTCAAACTGGAATACTTAGTGAAGGATTGAGAAATAATACTCGATCAAAGTTATAATATTGTAATCCTTCGAAGCTATTTGTAGCTAGCCTGAACTTATCCATATATACAAAAGATGACATGATTAAAATGATGCAAAAGTCTCATTCTTAAACAAAAAAAGAACATTATCTTATATTTCAAATGCGCGAATAACCTCAGATGATGGGCATTCTTGTCCATAGTACTCTCCTCCAAAAGAACTCAAATCCCCAATAAACTATACCAAATAATTAAATACTAAAAATAAGAAGTCGCACTTAAATACAAAACTAATGAAATAAATATATGCTATAAATGAATAAGAGAACCATTAAAAGTAGTGATATGCTCATATGTTCTCTAGAATTGCATCATTGATGGACTCGTCCATAGAAGGAATGTACATTTCAAGCTCCATGGTTCTCTACAAAGTATCAATTAGACAGTAAAATTTAAGTATTTAACTATTAAATATCATTTTAATGTCCAGAAGAATGAGAAATATTTTTTACTTCCTTGCTGTGATATAACATCATCTAAATTAGCTTCTTTAGAAGTAGTGTTGACCTCCTCAATAGATTGGCTCATCATTTGAGATTTACAGATAGGCTCCTATGGAAAACAATAGTATATAATGATTAGCTCATACCTATTCTATGATTTTAAGTATGAAAGTTTTACAAAAAATATCAAACAATTGAAAGGTCAACTTACTTTGTTTGTAACACTCCTTTTCTTGGTATACTTTCTACTTGATTGCTTCGAGGAGATCCGCCATCTATAAATGTCTTCGTCTGTCCAACTGTACTATACTCCACTAAACTTCAAAGGCATGATATCATGATGATCTGAATGAATGATGCCTTTGATGGTTTCTTGTTGGTCCTTTTTGTGTCATAGATCATTACCAATATCTACTCCTCCAAACCACCTTCATACACGATGGTAGTCATCTAGCAATAGAGAGTGTTGGTCCTTAAAGTACGTTTCCAAGAGCTCCTTGCCATTTAGTTTACTCTTATCTTTGCCACTCATCTCAAGTGTCCTAAAGACGAACATGGATGGACAAAAGTAGTAGAGCCTAAACCGCCTTCACAGCCACCCTCATCCATGTTTAAAACAACTAAATAGCACGATCACAAGATAAGAAGCATTCATTCAAACTCCTTGTCTCTACACACCTCTGGATACAACTCATACTCTGGCCACATCTCCTCCGAAAGCCAGACAACCTCAAAAAAAACCTAGTGGACTACATAGCCCAGCACAAGCTCCTACTGAGTGAGCTCAAGCCCACAAAGCATTCAGATTCATAATGCATTTGATCTTACAACTCACTAGACACCCACCCCCACAAAATGACCACCCAAGCACTGCAGTTTCCCTTCTAGTTGCACACCATTGCCCATAAGGTCTCAGATACCTTGTGTTAGCATCCCACTGCTTTAGAGACTTACCATAAACTCAATGTAATGGAAAGACACCATTCGCCTTTCTCTGATGCATTGTAGCCTCCTCTATCAAAGCATCAAAAGTCCTTCTCCTCTCTATAGTCCATAGTCCTATTACCTCAACCAAGGCCTCTTCCCTTATTCAACAATGGGCACCTTTCTTACTACAACTAGCCACCCTCAAGCTCCTATCAATTCTTGAAAGATGAAGGGAGAAAGAATTAGCATCATAGCTCACCATCCTTGGCTTGTCCATGAAAGGAATATGTAGGAGACCCCTCATGATCAGTTGCAACACTTAATGGCTACTTCTATGCAGCCATGCACAAGCCCTTGCAAGCACAAGTCATCACTGTGCACACTTCATAAAATCCTCTCTAATCACCTTTTGTAGTAGCGCATCAATAGCTGAGTCCTTCTACAATGATTGTCTAGCCTAATATATGTGTAGCATCAAGGAACGTCTTCCTCTTCAGTTCCTCAGGTTGACCAGAGTTTCTCATCACTATCTCATGTGATGATCACTCGTTGCAGCTTGACCTACTCACGGTGCATAACCAAACTCTCATCGTCTGAGGTCTTTCTAGTTGCACAATCATCCATCAAGCTGCCTCCTACTATAGACATCCCATAGAGGTGCTTCCACGGTCGATTGCTTGCACCATCTCATCTCCTTGCTTGCTTTCTACACTCTCCTCACAAGAACCACAAGCCTTTTTAATTGAGACATCCCCTACTTAGTAGTTGTGAGCCCCTCCTTTGCCTCAGCTTGCAAATAATGAGGCTCCCTACCAGCCCAGGTCTCCATAGTTTTTTCTCCGAGTAGCAATGCCTTCACCCTTGCTCCAAAGCTCACAAAGCTCTCAATTCTTCCAATGGTCCTCTAGCTCACGGCTGTCACCTCACCCTTTAGAAGCCTTCACCATCCATTAGTCTGCAATCTCCTTCTCCCTCCTAGCCTACAGTTGATGCCTCTCCACTTGCTCTCCAAACTCCCTCTCCCTGAATATTCTCCTCCCCTCCTAAGCATGCATTCCCAGCCAAAGGGCTCTCCTCCCCACACAGTTGGGACCCCCAGCCAAAGGGCTCTCCTCCCCACATAGTCACGATCTGCACTTCCAAATCCATCCTCTATCGATCCTTTTAGTAGTTCACCTGCAAGCTCCTTCCGCCATCTCACCATCCAGAAGCTCCTTGCCTCATTTATGTAGCCACCTTTGCATGGATGCTTTTTTGATATGTGTCACATCATCCTAATTAGCGACCTCATGCTTTCTTTTTTTACCCCTCTTCCACCTTGCCTCAAAAACATTTCACCAAGACCATTGCCCACACAAATGGGTTCATATTTCACTAACACACAACCATCCTTCAACAAGGTATTTTGATGCATGCCCACTCATTTACCACACTAAAAAAAACACAATAAATTTACATTTGGTATTCAACCACTAACCTTTTCACACATGGGTAGATTGATCTGGAGTGCATCCATCTGCTTTTCATCATCTCCCAGAAGTCTCTATGGAAGTGTCTACCATCTCAAGGAAATATTAACATCAATGTAGAGTCCCTCACGAGGGTGTCCATAACTCAAAACCACCACCACTTAGCTATGTACAAAGCTATGCGCTTGCCCATTAGCATGCAACAAGTGAAAAACATTTTTTGTTTTTTATCCACACATCTCTAGGAACCCCTTTCTTCTACTGTGACATTCATGTCCAGCAAGTAAAAGGAAAAAATCATCAAACCACCTGAATCAAAAACAAAGCAAGCTTGTACTCTATGCCTCTGCCTTTGTTTTCCCGGATCAAAAGGATAACTTTGAACCCTCCACCACCAAATATGCATAATCCACGATCCTCCTTGATCAAAAGGAATCAACAACACACTAAATTGATGTAGCCAATGGCTCCTTTCATATACCCACATCCTCACTAAGCCTCCAGGATCCCATAGCTTATTGTCCCAAGACATCACACAACTCCACTGGCTATTAGCCATCACAGTTGTATCATGAGTCTTGTTCAGCTTCACATGAGCCACACCTTTTGAGGTCACTACCTCACACACAGATCTCATGGGTACATTCAGCCCATAATCTTTGATTAGGGACTTTTCAACAGGCTCAATTGCCTCAACCTTATAAGCTCCAAAACTTAGCCCATCACATGAATTATCAAGATCACCCAAGCACTACAAGGCATAGGCCCTTTTTCAACGAAAATACGGATGCTTTTTACATTTAAAAAAAAAAAAAAACGGGCACAAACGTTGTTATTAAAGTCGTTAAAAGCGTCGGAAAAGAATGGTCACTATAAACTGTTGCTATATAGTGACGCTGCTAAACGTCACTATATAGCGACTCTGATAAACATCGCTATATAGTGACACTAGTAAATATCGAATATAGTGACGATTAACAGAACTTTAAAAGAAGCATTAGTGGGGCTAAATAGGCCCATAGCAAGCCCTGTTTTGCCCCACTAATGCTTTTTTTTTTGGTAATTACAAAAAAAAGTTTTTTATTACAAAATTTTCCTTGCGAAAAAGGTGATACAAAATCGCTCAAATGAAATGATCGAGCAACAAAAGCATATACATGTCGAACATATACAACATTGTTTGTTACAAAATTACCCTTTCGAAAAGGGTGAAACAAAATTGCTCAAATGAGCGAATATACAAAATGACATACATGGTCAAGTATATGCAAAATGCTACTACTACTACTACTACTACTCATTCAAATCATCCTCATCATCCTCGTCCTCGTCCTCGTCTTGTTGGCCTGATCCTTGGTCCTCGTGAGTTGTGCCTTTTCCCTGAACCTCCTCACGTGCATCTGATCTTGGGCCTTGGTGATCGCTCGCCCCTGGTGATCGAACACTCGTGCTTTGACCCTAAGAATGAATCATATAAATTGAAAATTAGATTGGAACTTAAAGAATAAAACAATTTAAAAAGTGAGATTATAAGTAGGAGTCGACTTATATCGTGCGAGCAGCCACCTTAGCCCAATCGACCGTTGCTCCCATTGCCTCTTGCTCAATAAATCACGGCTTTGTTCCTATGCGAAATGCGCATCACGTCTTTGCATCTGTACGAAGATGACCCATCGCAACTTGATGTAGATCCAATTTACGAAAGTTAGAGTTAGATAAAGTGCATGTAATATGTAGTAAAACAAATAGAACAATACATTAAATGAGAAGAAGTAGACTTACCATAGTTTCCTCGAATGCTGACTGTCTGGCTATACCAAAGTGCAAAGTACCTATGATGTCCAGTCGTCTCTTTGCAGCCCTCCTCTGACCCTTGAATGTTTTGGGATGGTCCCTATTCTACTTCTTGAATAATTTCCAATCAGTTTTGTCTACCCAGCTAGGTTTAGCCATCCCCTTTGCGATGGAAGTACACAAGGTTGATCTACGATGCTTCAAGACCAAACCCATGCGCTCTCGCATATAATTCTCATTAAACTCCAAATTTGGCAGGTTAGGGTATTTTTGTTTTAATTCATCAATGACCGCCTGCTTCTTTTGGTCATCTTGATACTACCAATCAATAGCAATGCCGCTCTTGAAGTGATGACTCATCAACCGCCTCATGGTGGCCATCATTGCTTTGCACTTTCTATCTTCTATTATCTCTTCGGCAGCCGTGATTTGATAGGAGAGATCCTCGACTAAGTAAGGAGGACTGATGGTAGCAGAGTTAGAAGGAGTGGAAGCTCTGCGAGCGCTTTTGGAGTGAGGAGTAGCAGTGGGAGTAGGAGAGGGCAAGGGACTTGATTGATACTGTGTCTCCAGACCAAGTGGAGACCTATAGGGATGTGAGTGTGCTAAGTCGTGTACATCTCCCAAGTCAGCACAGCATAAGCGGCCCCTCCTACTCTTCCTTCCCTTACAAGAGGCACGTGCAAGTGATGATCCCTCGGTCGAAGGGGCACGAGGGGACGGCTGGGCAGTAGGTCCAGCCATTGGTGTAGGGGAGGGAATTGCTGAGGTCCTCTGAGATAGCAGAGAGAAGAATCTGGTTGCCTCCTCATCGATCATCTGCGCTACAAACTCGTCGGGACTCCCGACAAAGCCATGCGCAACTAGCAAAGGAGTTCCCCGAGGTGTAGTCGCAGTGCTATGTCCGAGAGGAGTTAGACCAGGGGTAGTCATAGTGCTAGGTCCGAGAGGAGTCGGTGGTCTCCCTAGGTGTCGCTTGAGAGGAATCAAAGTCCCTTGGAGCATATAGATCATGATGTCTCCTCCTGCGAGGCTGTCCGTACTCGTTGGACATACGACATGATCCCATGTCTAACATAGACACAAACACAAAAACAAAAAACAAAAAACAAACACAAGCATAGGCATAGGCATAGGCATAAGCAAAGGAAAAGAGGAAGAAGAGGGAAAGGAAAAGAGATTAGAAGAGGGGAAAGAGAGAAGAAGAGGGAAAGAAAATAGAGGGAAAGGAAAAGAGATTGGAAGAGCGGAAATAGAGAAGAAGAGGAAAAAAGGAAGAAGAGGGAAAAGAAGAGGGAAAGAAGAGGAAGAAGAGGAAAAAGAGGAGGAAGAGGAAAAGAGGAAGAAGAGGAAAAGGAAAAGAGATTGGAAGAGGGGAAAGAGAGAAGAAGAGGGAAAGGAAAGAGGGAAAGAAGAGAGAAGAAGAGGGAAAGAAGAGGGAAAGAAGAGGAAGAAGAGGGAAAAGAGAAAGAAGAGAAGAAGAGGAAGAAGAGGGAAAGGAAAAGAGATTGGAAGAGGGGAAAGAGAGAAGAAGAGGGAAAGGAAAGAGGGAAAGGAGAGAGAAGAAGAGGGAAAGAAGAGGAAGAAGAGAGAAAAGAGGAAGAAGAGGAAAAGAGGTGAAGAGGAGGGAAAAGAGGAGGGAAAAGAGGAGAAGAGGAGGAAAAGAGGAGGAAAAAGAGGAGGGAAAAGAGGGGGGAAAAGAGGAGAAGAGAGAAGAAGAGGGAAAGGAAAGAGAGATTGGAGAAGGGGAAAGAGGGAAAGAAAGAGAGAAGAAGAGGGAAAGGAAAGAGGGAAAAAGAGACATGTGCTCATGCTTATGCATGAGCATATGTCTCCTTCTCCTATGCTCATGCATAAGCATAAGCATGAACATATGTCTCCTTCTCTTATGCTTATGCATAAGAGGAGTCTTATGCATAAGCATAAGCATAAGCATAAGAGAAGGAGACACATGCTCATAAGCTCCTCTTATGCATAAGCATAAGCATAAGAGAAGGAGACATATGCTCATGCTTATGCTTATGCATGAGCATAAGAGCATGAGCATGAAAGAGGGGAAAGAGGGGGGGAAAGAGGTAAAGAGAAAAGAAGAGGGAAAGGAAAGAGATAAGAAGAAGGAAAGGAAAGAGAGATTGGAAAATGGGAAAGAGGGAAAGAAAGAGAGAAGAAGAGGGAAAGGAAAGCGGGAAAAAGACACATATGCTCATGCTTATGCATGAGCGTATGTCTCCTCTTATGCTTATGCATAAGCATAAGCATGAGCATATGTCTCCTTCTCTTATGCTTATGCTTATGCTTATGCATAAGCATAAGCATAAGAGAAGGAGACATATGCTCATGCTTATGCTTATGCATGAGCATAAGAGTGTGAGCATGAAAGAGGGAAAAGAAGGGGGGAAAGAGGAGAAGAGAGAAGAAGAGGGAAAGGAAAGAGAGATTGGAAAAGGGGAAAAAAGGAAAGAAAGAGAGAAGAAGAGGGAAAGGAAAGAGGGAAAAAGAGACATATGCTGATGCTTATGCATGAGCAGATGTCTCCTTCTCTTATGCTCGTGCATAAGCATAAGCGTGATCATATGTCTCCTGCTCTTATGCTTATGATTATGCTTATGCATACTGAGGAGTATGCATAAGCATAATCATAAGCATAAGAGCAGGAGACATATGATCACACTTATGCTTATGCACGAGTATAAGAGAAGGGGGAAAGAGAGAAGAAGAGGGAAAGGAAAGAGGGAAAAAGAGGGGGAAAGAGATTGAAAGATTGAAGGAGAAGGAGAAGGAGAAGGAAAGGAGGGAAAGAAGAGGAGAGAAGAGGGAAAGAAGAGGGAAGAGAGGGGAGGAGAGGCACTAAGATAAAGGCCAATGCAAATAACAAAAATAACAAATGGAAAAAAGAGGAAGAACTTACCTGGAATAGTACATCTCGCTCGGTGTTTTGTGGACTAGCCCTACAAAAGAGAGGAAACATACCATTTTTCAAATAAGATGTTAGAGGAAGGAGAAGATTACAAAAGCAACTTCTCAAAGAGATTGGATTGAGGAGACAAGGAGAAAGAGAAGAAAGAGAAATACAAAAAAGACTAGAAGAGGTGAGTCTTCTTTCTTTCTTGAAATCTCGTTTTTTGATTCAAGCATGAAAACTAGTACACATCTTTAGCAATACAAGGAGAAGCACTCACAAAATGAAATCTCACAAAAAACCTACCTACATTGTTCAAAAAGACTCACCTTCTTAAAAAAATTCCTTTCAAGAAACCAAAGAGGGAGAAGGTTGGAGAGGGAGCACAAGTGTTAGGAGAGGGGTGAGTAGTGGTGAGGAGTGGAGAATAGAGTGGGAAGTCATCGGAAATAGGTGGGAGGAGAGATTGCTTTGCTTACAATAGAGATTAGAGAGTGCTAAAGAAAGCGCCATTTGTCGCATCGAGTTTCAAGTTTCAACCCACAGCGTCGCTATATAGCGATGCTGGTCAGTCGCTATATAGCGATGCTTTTAATTAAAAGTGTCACTATATAGCGACGAAACAGAGCAAGTCGTCACTATATAGTGACAGGACAGGTCAAAACGTTGCTATATAGCGACGCTTCAGGACACTTTATGTTTAAAGTTAAAAAAGAAGCTCATAGATGCTATTTTATAACTATTAATATATTTCCTTGCAACTTATATTGTGATTTTATAAGTGTAGATGGTAGAGATGAGTGGAAGCTCGTCCGATGATGCGCCAATGCCTAGGAGCACAAAGTGGCTTATAGAGACGTTATATTGTCATTGCACTCATTGCAAGTGAGAAGTACGACATCAACGTCGTATTATCATGCACCACTTGCAGATGTATGGGGAGGAGCCTGAACCAGTACCCACCGTTGGTGTTGCACATGTTGATGGATTATCGATAAGTCAAAGCTATTTAAGTTCGCGGTTAATATTGGATACTAGGAAATACAAGATCTTATATTTACATGAAATCTTAAAATAGGATGAGGAGGCTGATGAGGGTATGCATATACCTTCACAATTTGAGCGAGACTATAGTCTTTCAGATGATGATGAGGGTATGGTCGATATGATGGATTCTATTTTTAGGGACACTACATCCCATGTACATGTGATGTCAGAGTCTGAGGTCAAAATGCAAGAGTTGCAATCAACACAATTGTACAAGGGTACTAGGATGTCTAAACTGTGCTTGTCTCTCAATCTTGAATCTCCAAGTAAAGTATGGGTGGTTGGATACAAGTGTCTTGGCCTTAATGAGGTTAGCCCTTGCATTAATTTGGCTCATTATTCGGATATTGTTTGTTTTGAGAATCATCATGTATGTATTAGTGTACCGAATCATCATCGTTCAAAGCCTATGTATGTTTGAATTATGATAGGTTTCTCTAGAAGATCATTAGCATAAGAGAAGGAAAAACATACGCTTTCTCTCTTTTTCTCTTATGCATATGTTTTTCCTTCTCTTATGCTAATGATCTTCTATGCTCATGCATAAGCATAAGCATAAGAGAAAGCAAATGCATATGCTCATGCATAAGCATATGAAAATAAGAGAAGAGATATGAAAATAAGAAAAGAGGAAAAAGAGAGGGGAAAAGAACAGAAGGAAGAGGGGAAAAGAGAGAGAAACCATATGCCAATTCATCTTGAGTTTTGGCATAGCTTCTTGTCTTGCTTGTGAATTCATTGCATGCTTTGAGAGTATGGAATGGAAGTGTGTGATACTAGTATTGATGCAATCTATTATATGCCTATGCAAAATCATGTGAATGCATGTGATGTGTCGATTAGGTAGGGACTAACTATATGCTTATTTGTGGGATTTAATAGGGAAACTAAGACTCAATCATCCCTAATACAAAATTGATTAGGTCTTCCTAAATGTGCAAAAATGTGCATATGCTAGTGAGTGTGTGAGTAATAATCTAGTGCAAACTATATGTGCAAAAACGTGCATATGCTAGTGAGTGCACGTGTAACAATCTAGTGCAAACTACTGAAGTCTTGGGGTTCCCAAAACTTCATTATTGTCAAGGATGGCTTGCATGATGATGTTGTATTGCTTCAATCGGCTCCCGTTTATGATTGTGTTGAATTGGACTCCATCCAATGTTTCTAGCAGCACAGCTTGAACTTCAAATTCTTTTAGTGGTCTTGGCATTGCTATGGGGACACTTCCACTTGTGTTATTCTTGAAGTACTCTAGCACTTCTTGAAGATCAACCTTTGATGGTGTTGAACTAGCCTGACATGTGCCATGTGTATAGAGTGGCATAGTATTATAACCAATTTGTTTGGCTCTTGGAGACCCTTCTTTTTCCTTTTTTTCTTTTTGATGAATTCTCTTGATCGATCTTCATACGTACATGTGGCTTATACTTCCGAAACTTCTTACGTTGGGAACTGTGGGGTAACTTTTCCATTGGTAAAGTGTTTCCAAGTAAGGATTCATTTGCTGCGCATACTCATTCTAGTCCATTAGAATACCATTCAAGAGGCCGTGGTTTTGATTTTGAGGGAGCTGGTTTTGCAAGATACAATTCGATGATCCTTGTTTGGACTCCTTTGAATTCATTGAAGTGTTCGGCCTTGGCTTTTTTGCGATTTCCTCCTTCAGCTTCCTTGCGGGATCTTCTACTGTTATTCAACTTTGGAGGTTCAACTTTTGGGAGCTCTGCCATTAGGGCATGCAGATTGGCTAAGTCATTATCAAAGATTTGATCTTCAATTTCAGCATTCTCAGCCTCTGTTTCAAGGTCCCAAGGAAAATCTGAGTCATCATTGGTATGGGTATCTTCTTCAGGTTCATTATACCACTCGAGGTCAGCCATAAAGAATGGCATCTCTAGATTGATTGGTTCTTCATGTGTCGATGGAGGATCTACTTGTAGCACCTTAGCATCTATTTGTGAGAAGATGGGGTCTAATAAATGGTAGTTGTCGATGGTTACCAATGTTTGCATCCATTTATTGACATTGCTTTGTGAGTTACCCACTATGGCATGCTGTTGCAAGGGAGGTGATTTGCTTGAGATTGTCATGGAAGATGTGTCATCCAATGATCTAGGCACAATTCATTTTATAGCTCCTATTCCCACATTCACCCTGACTGTGGTGTCGCGATTTTGGATTGTTAGTCTATTAGTTCCCTAGTCATGGACCTGATGCTTCCGATAACCAAGGACATCCTAGTAAGATTTGATAGGATTTTTTGGAAAGATCCAAGATTGTGAATTGAAGGGAAAAGTGGACTCCTGCGACCTTTGTGGACATGCCATTTACTATTCCCAAGGGTTTAGCTCGTGACTCATCGGCAAGGCATATGTTGAAATTAGCCTTTTGCATTGGTGGGAGACCCCATTCTTTGTAGATCTCCTTTGATAGGACATTTACACCTGCTCCACCATCCACTATGGCTTGGACTTCATTATATGCCTTGTGGATCAAAGGCACAATGATGTTGCGTATGTCATCTCTCTCATCCATCTGCACAGGGATATCTTCGATGTCGTTCATAGCTGGAAGAGGATTTGTGACTTCAATCCATCCTTTGAAACTCTCCCAGAGATTGGGATAATTCTGTAGGAGGATTCCGATGGGAGATGATGTGAGGGGAGGTGATGCGAGGGGGAGGGAATTGCGAGGTGGAGGAGGGTGGCAAAAGGGTGGGCGAAGGGTCATGCGAAGGGGTGGTGCAGGCATTGGCAAAGGGGCAGTGAAGGGGTGGGCAGGTGCTGTTGTTGGCAACTCTGTCATTGGTGAGGCGGGCATTGCGCCACCCTGGGTGGCTCTGCGAGCACCGTCGCAAGCCATCGGGCTACCATGTAGCAAGGTCCAAGGTTCAAGGGCTTTGAGCCATTGTCAATTAGAGGAGGAGAGGGAGGAGGAGAGAGGAGGAGGAGGAGGAGGGAGGAGGAGGAGGAAGAGGGAGGAGGAGGAGGAGGAGGGAGGAGGAGAAGGTAGGAGGAGAAGGAGGAGAGGGAGAGGATGGGTTGCAAGGTTGGAGGAGAGGGGACGAGTTGCAAGATTAGGATATGCTTTTGGACGTGGAGTGCAAGGAAGCATGGACACTTGAGACAATTACTCGGAATACCAAAGTAGAACTCAACAAAATGCCCTAAAAAGTGTGGGATTCATTCCATTATGGGGTACTTATACAAGTTGGAGAGCTTCTCTCTCTACATGTATGAATTGTAAGACATTCTCTCTCTACATGTAGAACTTGCATGTAGGAGTTGCATGTAGAACTCGCATGTAGGAGCTGCATGTAGAAGTTGCATGTAGGAATTGTATGTAGAACTTGCATGTAGAACTCACATGTAGGAGTTGCATGTAGAACTCGCATGTAGGAGTTGCATGTAGGAGTTGCATGTAGAACTTGCATGTAGAACTCGCATGTCAGAGTTGCATCTAGAACTCCCATGTAGGAGTTGCATGAAGGAATTGCATGTATAACTCGCATGTAGAACTTGCATGTAGAACTCACATGCAGGAGTTGCATGTAAGAATCGTATGGAGAACTTGCATGTAGAACATGCAAGTTGGATTTCTAAGAGGGACTATTTCTAGCCTTATGCAAGTACAAGCGGAGCTTTGCTACTACTCTACACACACATTCTGTTCTACCTAAGTCCATTTTGGCATAGAGACAACAAAAACAATGAACAAGCTCAAACCGCATTTTTGAGCAAATGTACTGAATCCTACTCTAATCAATCAGTTTGGACTCTACCATCCTCCTAAACCATACAATGTAGATGAGATTGCCTAGTAAAACAACTCATAGAGTGCCTTTGAGAGAAAGCTTTGGAATGGTCATTTCATCTTACTAACAGGAAAAACCAGTGACTTGTGACAGATTGCTTACCTGGGCTTGTGTGTCAGTTGGAGCTAGAGCTGGGGAGGTGTGAGATGGACCTAGGGAGGTTGTTTGAGAGAAAGCTATGGAATGGTCATTTCACCTTAACAACTGGATAAACCAATGACAGGTGATGGATTGCTTATCTAGGCTTTGTGTAGAGCTAGATCTGGAGCTGGAGCTAGAGAGGTGTGAGATGGAGTTGGGGTGGTTGTGGCTGGAGGTGCAATGGGTGGTGGAGCTGCAATGGGACTCTATGATGGAGGTGGTGAGGTTGGAGTTGGAGCTGCAGTGGGACTCTATGATGGAGGTGGTGAGGTTGGAGTAGGAGTTGGTGAGGTAGTGAGGTTGGAGCTGCTGGAGGTGATTGGACCTAGAGGTGGTGAGGTAGTGAGGTTGGAGGCAACTGAAACTAGAGATAGGGATGAAATGAAGGGTAACTCTACTTAGAGGCAGTTTTTTCTCAAAATCTATGCAAGCAATCATGAGGAAATAAATGCACAGGTACCTAGAAGACCATTTTCCACATGTGTGGTTCACAAGACACATGTGTCCTGCATTGAAAGCTGTGCCCTTTCCCCTTATCTACACTTTTCTCCATCCCTCTAGCAGTTTTGGTCTACACTTTCCTCCATCCCTACACCACATCCTTATCTGCATCATTGATTAGGTTATAATATTGTAATCCTTTGAAGCTATTTGTAGCTAGCATGAACTTATCCATATATACAAAAGATGACATGATTCTTAAATAAAAAAAGAACATTATCTTATATTTCAAATGCGTGAATAACCTTAGATGATGGGCATGCTTGTCCATTATAGTACTCTCCTCCAAAAGAACTGGAATCCCCAATAAATTATACCAAAGAATTCAATTCTATAAATAAGAAGTCACACTTATTAAATTTAAAACTAATGAAATAAATAAATGCTGTAAATGAATAAGAGAACCATTAAAAGTAGTGATATACTCATACCTTCTCTAGAATTGGATCATTGACGGACTCATCCATAAAAGGAATGTATGGTTCAAGCTCCATGGTTCTCGCTACAAAGTATCAATTAGATAGTAAAATTTAAGTATTTAACTATTAAATATAATTTTAATGTCCAGAAGAATGAGAAATATTTTTGACTTACTTGCTGTGAGTAACATCATGTAAATTAGCTTCTTTAGAAGTAGTGCTGACCTCCTCAATAGATTGGCTCATCATTTGAGATTTACTTAAAGGCTCCTATGGAACACAATAGCATATAATGATTAGCACATACCTATGCTATGATTTTAAGTATGAAAATTTTACAAAAAATATCAAACAATTGAAAGGTCAACTTTGTTTGTAACACTCCTTTTCTTGGTATACTTTCTACTTGATTGCTTCAAAAAGATCCACCATCTATAAATGTCTGTGTCTCTGCAACTATATTCTACTCCACTAAACTTCAAAGGCACGATTTCATGATGATGTGGATGAATGATGCCTTTGATGGTTTCTTGTTGGTCCTTTTTGTGTCATAGATCATTACCAATCTCTACTCCTCCAAACCACCTCCATATATGATGGTGGTTATCTAGCAATAGAGAGTGTTGGTCCTTAAAGTACTTTTCCAAGAGCTCCTTCCCATAGCATTTATCTTATCTCTGCCACTCATCTTAGGTGTCCTAAAGACATCATCATAAGTAGGTGTTGAAATTGCACCCAAGACTAGAATGGGATAATTGGAAATTATATTGGAACTTAAAGAATAAAACAAATTAAAAAGTGAGATTACAAGTAGGAGTAGACTTATACCATGCAAGAAGCCACCTCAACCCAATTGACTGTCACTCCCAGTGCCTCCTACTCAATAAAGCACTACTTTGTTCCTATGAAGAACCCACATCTCGTCCTTGCGTCTATGGGAAGGTGACCCATTACAGCTTGTTATTGGCCCAATTTACGAAAGTTAGCTAAAATGCATGCAATATACACATGATAAACAAGAAATAACAATAAATTAAATGAGAAGAAGTGGACTTACCACGGTTTCCTCGAATGCCAACCCTCTGCCTACACCAAAGTGCACATTACCGATGGAGTCCAGTTGTTTCTCCTCGTAGCCCTCCTTTGTCGAACAGTTCGAGATGGTCCTTGTACTTCTTCTTGAAAACTTCCAGTCAGCTTTGTTTGCCCAGCTGGGTAAAGCCTTCCCCTTTGCGATGGAAGCATGCAAGGTTGACCTACGATGCTTCAAGACCCCACCCATGCACTCTCTCATGTAATCCAAATTAAACTCCCAATTTGGGGGGGTAGGGTATTGTCTTTTCAATTCATTGATGACTACCTGCTTCTTTTGGTCATCTTGGTATCGCCAGTCAGTAGCTATGCTGCTCCTGAAGTGGTGGCTTATCAATTGCCTTATCGTGTGGCCATCACCATTGAGCCCTTTCTATTTTCTATTATCTCTCCAGCAGCCGTGATTTCATAGGATAGGGCCTTGCTTCAGTAAGGAGGACTCATAGTAGTGGCAGAGCCAGAGCGAGTGGTGTTATTACGAGCACTTATGGAGCAAGGAGTAGGAGTGGGAGTAGGAGAGGGCAAGGGACTTGACTAGTACTGGGTCTTGGGACAAGTGGAGACCTATAGAGATGTGAGTGTGCTGACCTGTCTACATATCCTCGAGTTAGCACAACATAAGCGACCTTTCCTACTCTTCCTTCCCTTATGATGGGCATGCCTAGGTGATGATTCCTTAGTTGAAGGGGCTAGAGGGGATAGCTGGACAATAGGTCTAGCCATCGGTGTAGGAGATGGATTTGCTGAGGTCCTCTAGGATAGTAGAGAGAAAAATCTTGTGGCCTCCACATCGATCATCCGTGTGACAAACTTGTCGAGACTCCCAACAAAGCCATGGGCTTCTACCAAAGGATTTCCCCGAGGGGTACTCGAAGTGCTAGGTCCGAGAGGAATTGAGCCATGGGTAGTCACAGGGGTAGGCCCCTGAGGTGTCACCTGAGTGGAATCAAAGTCATCTAGAGAGTAGAGATCGTGATGTCTCCTCCTATGAGGGTTTTCATACACATCAGATGTGCGACGTGATCCCATGTCTAATTTGGGGGGATTGGACAAACGTAGACACAAATACAAAAACACAAACATGAAGGAAAAAAACAAAAAACAAGAGCAGGTAAGAAGTAGAAAGACAATTATGAAATACAAACTCATGATGTTATGAAAAGGCAATTAATCACTTGTTAAAATTATGAAATGGCATCAACACATAAATGATAAATATGAAAAAGAAAGGAAAAAAGAGAAAGAGAGAGGGGGAAAGAGAAGGAAAAAAGAGAGATGAAAAGAAGAAAAGAGAGGAAACAAGAGAAAAAGAGAGAAGAGAAAGGAAGAGAAAAAGAGAGGAAAAAAGAGAAGGAAAAGCATATGCATATGCTTATGCATGAGCATAAGAGAAGGAAAAGCATATGCATATGCTCATGCATAAGCATAAGCATAAGAGAAGGCAAATGCATATGCTCATGCATAATCATATGAAAATAAGAGAAGAGATATGAAAATAAGAAAAGAGAGGAAAAAAGAGAGGGGAAAAGAAGACATGGAAGAGGGGAAAAGAGAGAGAAAGCATATGCATAAGCGAAAAAGAGAGAAAGCATATGAGCATATGCTCATGCATAAGCATAGGCATAGGCATAGGCATATGCTTATGAAAAGAAGAGAAAAAGAGAGGGGAAAAGGAAAAGAGATTAAAAGAGGGAAAAAGGAAGAGGGGAAAAGAGCATAAGCATAAGAGAAGGAAAAACATACGCATAAGAGAAAAAGAGAGAAAGCATATGCTTATGCTTATGCATGAGCATATGCTCATGCATAAGCATAAGCATAGGCAAATGCATATGCTCATGCATAAGCATAAGCATAAGAGAACGCAAATGCATATGCTCATGCATAAGCATATGAAAATAAGAGAAGAGATATGAAAATAAGAAAAGAGAGGAAAAAAGAGAGGGGAAAAGAAGAGAAGGAAGAGGGGATAAGAGAGAGAAAGCATATGCTTATGCTTATGCATGAGCATATGAGCATATGCTCATGCATAAGCATAAGCATAGGCATAGGCATATGCTTATGAAAAGAAGAGAAAAAGAGAGGAAAAAAGAGAGGGGAAAAGCAAAGAAGGAAGAGGGGAAAAGAGATTGAAAGAGGGGAAAAGGAAGAGGGGAAAAGATCATAAGCATAAGAGAAGGAAAAACATATGCATAACAAAAAAAGAGAGAAAGCATATGCTCATGCATAAGCATAAGCATAAGAGAAAGCAAATGCATATGCTCATGCATAAGCATATGAAAATAAGAGAAGAGATATGAAAATAAGAAAAGAGAGGAAAAAAGAGAGGGGAAAAGAACAGAAGGAAGAGGGGAAAAGAGAGAGAAACCATATGCATAAGAGAAAAAGAGAGAAAGCATATGCTTATGCTTATGCATGAGGATATGAGCATATGCTCATGCATAAGCATAAGTATAAGCATAAGCATAGGCATAGGCATAGGCATATGCTTATGAAAAGAAGAGAAAAAGAGAGGAAAAAAGAGAGGGAAAAAGAAGACAAGGAAGAGGAAAAAAGAAGAGAAGGAAGAGGGGAAAAGAGATTGAAATAGGGGAAAAGGAAGAGGGGAAAAGAGCATAAGCATAATAGAAGGAAAAACATATGCATAAGAGAAAAAGAGAGAAAGCATATGCTTATACTTATGTAGGAGCATATGAGGAAAAGAAGGGGGGAAAATAGAAAAAGAGGGAAAGAAGAGGGAATAAGAGAAGAGAGGGGAAGAGAGGGTTCCTACACCCATCACTGCAGCTATCGCTTAAGGTGCTAGGTGCGGGCCAATGCAAATAATGGACATAACAAAAGGAAAAAAGAAGAAGCACTTTCTTACTTGAAAAAGTTCGCTCCGTGTTTCGTGGACTGGCCCTACAAAAGCGAGGAAACATACAATTTTTTAGATAACTAGTTAGAGGAAGGAGGAGTTTGGAGAAGCAACTTTTCAAAGGGATTGGATTGAGGAGACAAGCATAAGCCTACAAACAAGGAGAAAGCAGAGGAAGAGAAATACCAAAAAGAGAAGAGGTGAGTCTTTTCTCTTTCATCAAATTTCGTTTTTTGTCCTTAACCTCTGAAAATCAAGCATGAAAATTAGCACATAGGCTTAGCAATACAAGGAGAAACAATCTTTAACACTCACAAAACGAAATCTCACAAAAGTGAACCTACATTGCCTAAAGAGACACACCTTATTGAAAAACTTCCTTTCACACAAGCAGAGAGAGAGAAGGGTGGAGAGGGAGCACAAGTGTTGCGAGAGAGGCTAGGTAGGCATGAGGAGTGTGGGGAATAGAGAGGAGGAAAGTGAGGTCATCGAATATAAGGTGGGAGGATTGATTTTTGCTTTTCCCACAATAGAGATGTGAAAGATGCCATCGTGCAGGGTTTCAAGTTTTAGCCCCCAGGATTGTTATATATGGACACTAGTCAGTCGCTATATAGCGGCGATTATATCCTAAAGCTTCACTATTATATAATAGGGCAAAGTGTCGCTATATAGTGACGGTTCAGGGCACTTATTATTAGAAGAGAGAAAAGGATCTCATGGGTGCCTATTTTTTGGATCTTGATAGATTTCCTTGTAGCTCATGTTATGATTTTAGAGGTGTGCAAATGGAAGGGACGAGTGGAAGCTCATTAGATGATGCACCAATGCCCGGGAATGCAAAGTGGCTTATAGAGAGGTTGTATTGTCATTCCACTCATTGCAAGTGAGAAGTACGACATCAACGTCGTATTGCCATGCATCACTTGCTGACATATGGGAAAGAGCCTGAACCAGTACCCACCATTGGTGTTGCACATGGTAATGGATCATCAATAAGTCAATGCTATTTGAGTTCCTGATTAATATTCCATACGTACACGACACGAAACCTTGAGACAAGGTCTTATATTTACACAAAATCTTGAGACAGGATGAGGAGGGTGGCAAGGGTGTGCATATACCTTCACACTTTGAGCAAGACTATAGTCTCCTAGATGTGCCAGATGATGGATTCATTTTTTAGGGGCACTACATCACATGTACATGTGATGTTCGAGTGTGAGGTCATTATGTGAGAGTTGCAATCAACACAGTTGTACGGGGGTGCTAAGATGTCTAAACTATGGCCTTGTCTCAATCTTGAATCTGCAAGCAAAGTATGGGTGCACGAATACAAGTGTCTCGGCCTTAATGACGTTAGCTCTCGCATTAATTTGACTCATTATTTGGATATTGTTTGTTTTGAGAATCATCATGTATGTTTGAGAATCATCATTATTTGAAGCCTATGTATGTTTGAATTGCGATAGGTTGCTCCAAAAGATGTTGCCTGCACCAAATACCATGCCCGCATCAAGAGATGAAAAGAAGAAGATGCGATCAATGGTGGGTATGGATTATGATACCATGCATGCTTGCTGTAATGATTGTATTCTCTTTCGCCAATGAGCATGGAGATTTGGCTAGTTGTCCGGAGTGTGGGGAACAATGATACTTAGATGACTTGTAGTGTGAGCAGATACCGGTGAAGGTCTTGAGACACTTTGCCATCATTGCAAGAATACAACATATGTTCCGATGCAAATCCATAGTGGAGTTGATGACTTAACATGCATCTCATCGGTCCATTGATGACACATTGAGGATTCCCATAGATTGTGTAGCTTGGAAGCACATAGACAATTAGCGAGGACTTTGTGAGGGAGCCACGCAACTTACATCTTGGGCTCGCCATGGACAACGTGAACCCTTTTGGGTTACGCTCAACATCTTGGTCGACATGGCCCATACAATATCCCACCATGGCTAACAATAAAGAAGGGACACCTCATGCTTGCGCTATTTGTGCGAGGGAAGTACAATGCCAAAAATATGGATGTGTGCATGGCACCTTTGAAAGAGGAGTTATAGATCTTATGGAGAGGAGTGCGGGTCTTTGATATTTCCAAAGCTGCTAGACATACCAATGCTATTTTGGTCAAGGGTATCTTGATGTGCACAAAGATCAATGCTAGTGGATGATATGAAGCCAAATCTATGTGAAAGCTTGCAAGGGTTGAAAGATAAGTTGACTATTAGAGAAATTCAAGCGATTTTAGGCATGTAGCAACAAGACTTTTATGGCAACAAGTTTGAAAACTGAGTTACATTTTTTTACCATGAAGACCATTGGCATGCTTTTTAGTAAAGATTACATACTGCTTTAAATTTAATTTGCTTCACAAATGTTTCTTGCTAGACATGTCAAATTAAGATCTCTCTATTTCAGAATATGCTCTTGCATACCCGAAGCTATGACATATTTGCATCATCATATAAGGAAGCTTTGTCCTCGTATGATTTGGGGCTCAAGACAAGGTCAAGATTTGGCACATGACCTTGCCCCATTGAGCATGAGGTCAAGATTTCTAGAATTGCTAAAACTTCCTCACTTTGCTCGTTGCCCACCACAAACTCATGCATTGTGTAGTTCACCTCTATCAAAGCACTTGTAGGTTTTTTCTTTACTCCCGTGTGTTTTCTTAGCTCCTCTATCCTATATGCCTCATCCCACCTACCAACACCTACATTGATGCTCGCCATGAGCATATATGAAGCAATAGATTCTCGATTCATCAAGACCAGCTATTGAAAGCATCTCAATCCTAGGTTTGCTTCCCCTACATAAGTTTTGCAGGAATTGAACAAAGCTATTCCCATTTCTTTAGATGGAGGACACTGCATGGTTTCAAGGAATTTCTCTTTCTCATACAATCGCCCTGATTGTGCAAAAAGATCAACCATGCACGTATAGTGATCTAGTGTTGGTGCAATGCCATACTCTTCTCTCATAACCTTGAAATATTCCAGGCCCTTGCATACTAGGTTGGTATTACTACATGCAGTTAGAAGACACGTGAATGTAACAGCATCTCATGTTACACCCAGTTCTTGCATGTCCTCATATCATTTTATCATTGCACTCCATGACACCACATGTTGAACTGGTAGTTTGTCAAAGACTTCCTGTGCCTCTAAAAGTGAGCCACATTTGGCATACGTGTCAATCAAAGTGCTACCAACATAAAGGTCTCTTTCAAAGCCCTTTTGTGTAATCTTCGAATGAATTTCTTGGCCCTTGCCTATGGCTCCTATGCTGCCACAAGACACAGAGAAACATGACATCACTTGGAGAGACACCTTGTGCTTGCATTTGCTCAAATATTTTTAGTGCTTCCTATTGAGGTCGATGTTTAGCATATCCTACAATTAGTGAGGCCCAAATCACATCTCGGACCAAAATCTTGTAGAATACTTTTTGTTCCTCCAAAAATGAGCCACATTTGCAATACATGTCGACCAAAGAGTTGTCAATAAGGAGGTCTTCATCAAAGCCTTTTTGTAAGACCATAACCCATCATGGCTACCATGTCATAAAATATATGTAAGACCATAATCCATCATGGCTGTCATGTCATAAAATATCATCAAGAAATTCTCCAAAGCCTGTATTCATCATGAACCACAACGTGAACATATAGCTTATAAGTAAGAATGTTTAAGGAGAAGGGATTGTGTAATGTAGTAAAACTTTAAGAGCTTGTGAATCATCATACTTGCAACATGCTCTAATGGCAATGAGTTTGATCCAATGAGCTCTTCTAATCTAAGTCTCCAAGAAGCAAAAAATACTCTCAGAGTGTCTATGTCTTCTTGAGACCAACCATTATTGCAGGTGTAATCATAGAAAGCATGAGCAATATCTATGATTAAGAGACCCAAATCATAGAATTTCTTTGGAATGTCTTTGATTTCACACAAGACATAAGGCAAGCACCATTGCACAAACTTTTGATTTTCTTTGGCCTTGTAGCTCTCATGCTACTTGCTAGGAAACCTTGGCCATCGATTGTATTAAATGGAATAAGGTGTGACTTTTGCCATTCTATGTGCTTCATCATCAATTTCTTTTTTGACTCTATTATCAACATCACTCATCAAATAATTGATATACTTTGAAAACATATTCCATGCCAAGATGTGCATGCAATCAAATACCAAGTAGAGAGATAAGTCAAACACATATAGATCATATAGTCTCCATAAACATGATCTACCTGAAAGACCCACCTCCTTGATAATGTCTTCATGTTGAGTTTGAGTGCTTGCTCACTCTGCACGAATCGACTCTTGCAACATACCTTTTGTAAATATTTTCATTGGAGCATATTTGAATTGCAACTTATTTTGATCACATAGGTATCTATTTGAACCTTCACTTTGCAAAGTGGCTATAGGCTTGTCTCTATGACAAAAGGATTGGCCACCATTCTTAAAGGATCCAATTTTACATTGAGTTGGATGGTCTCCAGTGACCATCATAAGCATAGCACATGCGTTGAAGGTTTGATTAAAAGAGTTGCCACATCCAAAGATATATGACACTAGATAATTGTAATGTACCTCAATTCCTTGCATGAATAGACTTTCCAACTCATCTATCAAAGGTTTCATAAAAACAAACAAGAGTTTATTTGAGCTCCCAATAATTTTTTTGCAACTAAATGGAATAAATAATACAAGAATTACTCCAACCAAGGATTTCTTTCTGCAATTGAGAACCTTGACCTCGACAACATTGCAATTCTTTTGGATTGATGCCTAGAAACCATCCCAATGTATAATAGAGAAAAGTTGTGTGGATCTTCCTATAGATTTAAATAAAGACACATTTAGAATACAACACTATATGGCATACTTGATCATAAATTCATTGAGACTACATATGGTGTATGATTTAGAAAATGTACCTTGCAATGTCATTGGGGACCTTGTATTGGAGCTTGACAAGTCTTGCAAATAAGTTTGTACATTTTCTCATGTTCATTCCCACCCTCTAGAAGAGCTTTTGACTTTAGTGAAGGATGTCATGCTCTATAAGCTTGTTTGATGCTTTTGCATTTCTCACCATCCAAAAATCATCAATTCTAATACTATCATTAGAATTATTTGGTACCATCCATTTGTCTTTATTTCTCCACATTTCCAAAAATTCATGGCATAAAGATCTACCTTTTGTAAGAGATTTGATCAGCTGCTCACGAATCGGAATATAGTCAAAGCTTAAGTTATCCTTTCTAGGAATTTGACATTTTTCACATTTCTCACAATAGGTACCACAATCACACTTTAATTTTCTCTTACCTGTAACATTGCTATTGCATTCACATTCAAGAGTATCACCACTATAATTTTCTTCTTTGCTTGGTGGAAAGAGTTAAGGAGCAGGTACATAATCTTCTTTTCCTTGGCATATTCTATATTGCATGAAACCAACCATACCAAGCCTTGTAAACATGGTACTTAGTTGTTCCCAACATGTAGGAATATTTATCCCACCTAGGTTTCCATCCCATGTTTCTGGCAATTGGACTAATAGTTTACCCAAGCTTGGTGTATCTATTTTTTCTAGTGCTCTAGAAATAGTACCACCCATATCTCCAAATAGGATTTTAAGCATACTATCTTGAAACTCCAATGAAGCTTGATGTTCATCCCGAACAGCTTGCAATTCAATCAGCTTTTGTATTATTTTATCAACCAATGATAACTCCAAGACATCTATGCTATCCTCTTCATCATGATATTAATCGTCATGTATATGAAGAAATACATTATCTTGATGAACATCATTACCTTCCATCTGATGTGTAGGTTCATTGTCCTCCCCTTCTCTAAGTTTTGCAATGCTAAAATGTGGAGCGTGTAAACCAAGATTTGTTGCAATAGTTTCAAATCTCTCAACTTGCATATCCCTTGCATAAGTTGATGGAGCAACAAAATGACCACCATGGCAATAAATTTGACATCTACATGATACTTGCCTCTGTCCATTAGGTGATTCCATAGGTTCTTCATTCCTATGAGTATTATCGTGAATAGAATGATGCTCATTCACATTTGCCAAAATCGATGGATGTATATTTCCAATCGAGTCTTGTTGACAATGTGCATAATATGTGCTTCGTCTCACATCTTGATAACCTAGAGGAAAATGCTTAAACCTATAATTGCATCTACATCTTTGTAGGCTATCATCTATTGCCATCTGGAATAAGCCACATGAAATCATAAATAAAACACCCTAGAGGAAAAACACTTATATAGGCAGCTCAACAATGTCCATCATATATAAAAACAAAGAAAGCATGACACAAGTGCATAACATATGAAAACATTGAAAGGATAACAACACATAAGGGACAGATATAGAAGATAGGGATTTAATCCATAAGTCTAATGAGTAGGTAGAAAATATATATAATAAGTGCACGACATAAAATAAAATTGCATGGAAGAGATCGTAAAGGAACATTAGATGTAAGAAACAATTACATGGACCCTTTGAAAGTGGTCACAAAGACTCTTGAGATGTACATAGAATAGCATAACCATACATATATAGGCATAACATAAATACATAAATAGCATAGAGACATACCATAACATAACCACAAGCATAGAGGCATAGCATGGATAAACACATAGCATAACCATAAGCATAGAGACATGGCATGGATAAACACATATCATAAAGCATAGAGACATAGCATAAAGCATGTCCATAAAGATGATAACCATAAACACATAGCATAACCATGAGAATGAATTTATATAGATAGGCATGCATAAGCATACATAGGCATATATAGGCATGTACAAAGCATAGCATAACCATACATATATAGGCATTACCATAAGCATAGAGACATAGCATAACCATAATCATAACCATACATATATAGGCATAACCATAAGCATAACCATAAGCATAGAGACATAAGATAGCATAACCATAAGCATAGAGACATAGCACGGATAAACACATAGCATAACAATAAGCATAGAGACATAGCATTAACCATAGAGACATAGCTGCTCACTTAATTTTGCATGGTTGTTAGATCGCTCACTCTGTCACTTGATGTGGCATCCACGTCACAAGGATCAATGCAATCATACCATCCTAGGATCCAAACGTAAGGGTAAAGCAAGCCATGAAGCACATAATGGATGTGGCTGATGCTACCCTCCTACCGACAAGACGAGGTGAGGTGTGCATAATTGGCAATGCAAGCATCTTTCATGATCTGAACGGTTGGAAGTACGTACGACCACATCAACGTAGTGGTCTCCAACGACGACATTGTAGTAGTATGGGATTGCAGCGATGCAGCACATGGACTATGGCCCATCATGAATTGTTTCCCCCGCTATGAAGGAGAATGCATACTACATTCATTGCATGATCAAATCTAATAAGCCTCATAGTGGAGTCGTTGCCACTTTACTTTGCAAAGATGTTATATGCAAAGTTCGTGCTGGATGTGCCTGTAGACTTTGTCGGCAAAACCTAGGACATGCAGCAAAAAGCCAATGCAACCAAGGACAGTCGATGCCACTGTTATCCCCACCGTTCCAACACCACTTGCTAATGTGGGAAGCTCGATGAAGTACATGCCATTTGGTTACATGCATGGTCATATTCATTATATCATACATAGCATACTCATTAGCCATATTGTGCATCTGTGTAGTTTCTATGAAAAGCTATGTGTTAGTTATGAATGTGCATGAAGGCACGGGAGATGAAGGATTTGAGGGTGGTGATGGTGCAAAGGGTCCTCAAGCTACATCACAAAGTACATCGCGGGAAGATCTCACATTTTTTAGCATCATAGTGCATGATGCTATGTCTGAGTAGTATTGACCAGTGATGAGTGAGGATGAGTGCCTGCAAGTGGAAGTCAAGTGCATGAATGCCATTCTTCAACAAGCCGGTTAGAGGCAAGACCTTGAAAATGCCTATAAGGAGCAATGCTACATCTCTGATGTGTATTCTCAGCAAGCATGAGATGCACAAGCTGCCCTCCAACACATTGAAGATAGAGGTCGTATTCATAACTTGGATCAAAATTTTGTGGACTAATTGGCTGCAAAAAAACAATCCACCCTTCTGTCGTGTATCACCATGTGAATGGTCGTTCACGCATAATACCATGTTTTTCACCTAGTGTTTGCACAATCGTGAAGAAACATGCCTCGAGGTGTGTTATTAAAAAATGAATGTATCCATTGGGCATGTCCCTTTGCATTCATGTTAATCCCACCTATGTTTATACACGTGAAAATTATCATGCCCATCGGATATTGTTTGCATGGTTGATCACCCATCAAACTATGTTTTTAAACCTAATGTCATGCACAATCATCAAAAAACACACTCTGAGTTGTGTTATTCAAAGTTGCACGTATTTAATTGGCATCCTGCTTTGCAAGTGAATAAACCCCACCTCTATTGAGGTATTTACAAATTATCGTGCCCATCCAATATGTTTTGAATGGTATATCATGCATGAAACCATGTTTCTCACATAGTATCCTACACAATCATCAAAAACCCCCTCTCCAGGTGTGTTATTCACACATGTATGTATCTGATGAGCACACCACTTTGCACATGCATCTTTCCCATAAAATCTGGTTTGCATGGTCAATCACCTATCAAACCAAGCTTTTCACCTTAGGGTGTCTTGCACGATCATAAAAAAACACGCTCCTAGGTGTGTTATTCAATGGTGGATGCATCTGATGGGCATTGTGCTTTGCACATGCATTAATACCACCTATATCAAGGCACATGGAAAGTATCACGCCCATCAGATGTGGTTTGCATGGTCGATCACATGTTAAACCATGTTTTTCACCTGGTGTTGGGCACAATCATAAAAAAACACACCTTAATGTGTGTTATTTGAATCTACACATAGTCGATGGGCATCCCGTTTTGCACACGCATGAATCCCACCTATGTTGAGGTAGGTGCAAAGTATTGTTTTCATTGGATATGGTTTGTATGGTCGATATTGCATTAAACCATGTTTTTCACCTAGTGTCATGCATAATCATCAAAAACATGCCTTGAGGTGTGTTATTGGAACCTGCACGTATCCGATAAGCATCCACCTTTCTACACATGTGAATACTACTTATGTTGAGGTAGGCGCAAAGTATTATGATCATATGATATGGTTCGCATGGTCGATCACCCATCACACCATGTTTTTCACCTTAGAGTGTCATGCATAATCATGAAAAAAAGCTTTTACAATTGTGTTATTCAAGCTTGCACATATACCATGGAAATCCCCCTTTGCACGCATGTCAATACCACCTATTTTGAGGCATGTGCAAAGTATCATGTCCATCATATGTGGTTCGCGTGCTAGATCACACATTAAACCATATTTTGCAGCTAGTGTCATGCACAATCATCAAAAAACATGCCTCAAGGTGTGTGATTCAAACTTTGCACGTATCTGATAGACATCCCTCTTTGCACGCACTTCAATCCCACCTATGTTGAGTAATGTGCAAAGTATCATGCCCATTAGATGTGGTTTGTATGGTCGATCATGCATCAAACCATGTTTTTCACCTCAGGGGGGTCACTCATCTTATGTAACCCTATCACGTGAGTTCAACAGAAGGATATTTTTAATTTTGAAAATTTACATAATTTAACTTACATAAGGGATTATTTAAAATGTTTTTCGAAAAAAATTACAGATTTGTATAGAAAAAGGGTACATTTTATTAATGAAAAATATACCGATAAGGGATTTTACAAATAAGCCTTGAACGCACGTGATATAGAGAGTTTATACATAGTGACCCCCCCGAGTTTTTCACGTAATGTCATGCATAATTGTTAAAAAACCCTACAAAACACATCTCAATGCATGTCATTCGAACTTGCATTTTTTCTAGGCATCCTTCTCTGCACAGGCATCAATACCATCTATGTTGAAATAGGTTCAAATTATTGTGACCATCAGATATTCTTTACCTGGTCAACTACCCATCAAACCTTGTTTTAACCTTAGAGTGTTGTGCACAATTGTCAAAAGACATGCCTCAACGTGTATTATTCAAACATGCACGTATCCAACTGGCATACCCCTTTGCTCATGCATCAATATCACCTATGTTGAGGTAGGTGCAAAGTATCATGCACGTCATGTGTGGTTTGTGTAATTGATCATGCATTAAACCATGTTTTTGACCTACTGTCATTCACAATCATCAAAAAACACATTTCGAGGTGTGTTATTCAAAGGCACATGTATCGGATAGACTTCCCCCTTTGCCTGCACATGAATCATACCTATGTTGAGGCACATGAAAATTATCATTCCCATCGGCTATGGTTCGTCTTGTCTATCATCCATGAAACCAAGTTTTTCCACTAGTGTCATGCACAATTGTAAAAAAACCCACTTCCAGGTGTGTTATTTGCACATGCACATATATGGTGGGCATCCCCCTTTGCACCCACATCAATCCCACCTATGTTGAGGCAAGTGCAAAATATCATGTCCATTAGATGTGGTTTGTATGGTCGATCACGCATCAAACCACGTTTTTCACCCTAGAGTGTCATGCATAATCGTCAAAAAACACACCTCGAGGTGTATTATTCGATCCTACATGTATTTGATGGATACCACAATGATTATTGGGATTTACCATGATGGATTCTTCCACCATATACAGCAAGCACATTTTTATAGTGCGATTGACAAACGGATTGATCCTCCATACATTTGCATTGTTATTAGACATTTTGAAGATATTGCCTAGTATTAGCCAAAGATAGGCTAGATACTATGACATTGGATTGCAGTATGGTCCAACTATACAAAAAATAGTGCCTATCAATATCAGTGGGGCGATAACCCAGGCCTCCAAATCCACTAATGCCACCTTTGTCTCCACCAAAAGGTCTTGAGCATGTGAGCCAAGCCATGACACATCTTCTTATCTGAACCTCATTTGGTGATATCCATTGTCTCTTCAACGATAGAGCTTGGTCCCCAAACAAAGAAAAATTAGGTATTGTCCTTATCAATGGAAGCCTTTTAGCAAGCCTCCAACCTTTGAGCAACTACTCATTGGGGAACCTATGTAGCAATGAGCTCACAATGAGGCCATAACAAAGGTGAAAATATGATTCAAGCTATTGAACTTTACTTATGTCAACAACCAAGGGTCGAGGCCGTGCATGCAGTTTAGGTAAAGTTAGCCTAGACCAAGAATACTCAAAGACTTTTAGAAGAATCAATAAGCAACACTGGCAGTTGAAGTGGTGTGATCCTAAATAATAGGAAATGACAACTTAGGCCAACAAAAGAAAATGAATTAGTAGGAATGATCTAGTGTAATATGAGTTCTAGAATAGAAAGGAACGATCCTCACCCACCCAAGTCTATAGGTACTAGAGGTTGAGTCCAGCTTTGAAAGGGCCCTCCCTCACTCATGCGACTACTTGTTTAGGATCCCTAGTTTTATCTCCCTAAGATCTACATACACTAGAAGGGGACAAGGCAAGCTACCCTTAGTGAGTCTTTGTGCTCAGCCCAAGAAGGCAATTAAGTTTCTGAGCCTTTAGTCTACAACTATGCCTATTGGAATTCTTGATTCTACATTAATTCAAGTACTATTTATTTTCAGTAATGCCTTTCCATTTTTTCACACTTTTATTCCTGAAAACTTCTTAATATCCCATCTCCATTGTGGTTTTTCCCATGCAACAAAAGCTCCATTGTTATGTTATCTTGATGTCTATTCTGCAACTCAAGGACAATGATCATCCTACACAATGAGTAGCCAACAGAGTGTAGGAGAGGGCATCTTCCTACAAGTTTTATGCACACATGATCTTGAGCACTAGGAAATGGTCAATGAGGGGTGATAAAAATACCATCAACATAGATATGTACACATGAAATTGTATTAATATGCACTCTGGGAGAGCTGATGGCAAACTGATATGCTACTTCAAATAATAAGGCAATGATGAGGGAATCAAATAGACATGATCTATCTAAACACACTGCAATCTCCATTGAGGACAATGAGAAGGAAGTTTTATTAAAGGATATAGATGTTTGAGACCAACCCCACAGTTGGGGGATGAAGACAGAGTGGCTCGGGGGGCATAGATAGGAATGGACATGGCCAAGGAGATGAAGAGGAAGGAGATGAATGGAAAGGAGATGAAGAGCAAAGAGATGAATGAGAAGGAGATAGTGAACCATCTAGGTTTGAGGGAGAGGAGGATGGTCAAGCGACCCTCGATGAGAGCATTGCCATTGATGGGTGGAATGTGAAAAGACTTGCTAAAACCCACCACAGAGTGCTAGCAAAGGAAATTGAACTCAGCCTACTCCAAGATGTAATGGCTATCTTCTTTATTTGAAGACAAACAAATCCCCCTCTTATACCACTCTACAGACTTCTCCCCAATGAAGCGATATGTACACCTTCAAACCAGGGGAGGCACTAGAGGCCACAGTAGAGGGTAGCCCAAGCATGACCCACACTCTGAAGATAGGAGAAGAGTATAGCCTAACAACATAGGCGTAGTGTGTGGACTTCGTATTGCAAGAGCATGTTTTGTATCTATATTCTATTTCTAGGTCTTACCTACCCTTTAATAAAAGCTTGTAGACAGTAGTTCACGTCATTTGTGCAATGTTTTTGTTTGTGCATTGCTGTCTTCCTTTCAAGCAGGATGGATTTCTTTTGTTTGTACTTTCTTGATCAAGTTTAGCAGTTGACATCCGATTGCAAATTCATAAGAATTGAATCTTGTGATTTTGCACATAGAAACATATTAGTATTCCATTTTAGTGAAAGATAAATACACAGCAGTTTTGGCCCACTCTGTAAGCCCATAGTTTTTGTGCACTAGATCATACAAAGAATGGGTGGGCTCTCTAAAATTCTAATATAGATACCTTAGGATCCTTATGAAATTTTGTAGTCTTGGAATAG
This sequence comes from Dipteris shenzhenensis, assembly GCF_047967505.1. Taxonomy (NCBI): domain Eukaryota; kingdom Viridiplantae; phylum Streptophyta; class Polypodiopsida; order Gleicheniales; family Dipteridaceae; genus Dipteris; species Dipteris shenzhenensis. The sequence goes on along the minus strand of NC_141624.1, from coordinate 36,458,486 downwards.
TGAAAGTGCTCAATAGATTAAGCTACATGAAGTGGCCAAATCAATGAGGAAGTGGAAATTAATGAAGAGGACTAATATTTCGATGATATATTGGGGCTCTTTCTTGTAAATTTAGATAGCCAATGCAGTAATATCTGACTTGCCTTGCAAGTCTTTACATTTGACGAAAGTCACCTATTCTACCTCCTTGAATTTTCTACCTAGTAACCATCTTTAAATGATTGAATGCTCTTCCTAGCTTGTTGTGCTCTCTATCAATGTTTTTTTATTTGACTACTAATAGACATCCTCCCTCACACATCTTATCATTTTCTTTATGCCTCTTTGTGGGTTAGCAAGGAATAGAGTGACTGATTCTAGAGGTCATGTTGCTAAATATTAGACGTAGTTACACAAATGAAGAAAAAGAAGGTGGGGTCATGCATGACATTGCATGCAATGCTATATCTTAGAAATTATAAAGTCTTCAAGCAAGGGGGCAAAAATAGATGGAAGGGCTATGCAACCTCCACATGTCTTTCTCATGCCAATAGAGAGTCTTACTCCATCCCACTCATGTCCTTGCATGCAATATCTGATTTATCCATCTTTACCTTTTCTCAAAGTAGTTGTATATGCCCAAAGTACAAAACTGGTCCAATAGCACTACCTCGAGGGCGGGGGTGGGTTCACTCTGTATAAATCCTATATATCATTTGCTTTAAAGGACCATTTGTAAAATTTTTTTTTTCTAAAATCAAAATTTATGGATGATAAATCCATGGCAATATGACAAACATGATTTTGTATTCCTAGTTTGTTTGAAAAATTACGTGAATGCAATTGTTTTCTAAAATCCTTTCTTCATCACATCAATTCACGTTGACATCAAGAACATGACCATTTGCCATTGTTACTAGTAATTGAACAAAGCAAAAGAATTATGAAACAACACATAAGGATATTTCCACGTTTAATATGAAGCTTCAAAGGGGCCCTAGAAAAGCTTCACAACAACACAAAGTAACTATAGACGTGCAAAATAGCGAGCACATCTATAGGCATTGCTTGAATAGAGAAATTACAGGCACGTCTAATAGCTCGTCTATTTGCACGTGTATTGACACGTCTATTTGCATGCCTACACTGAGAAAATAGGGGCTTGTCTAACATTGCATTTGTCACGCGTCTATTTGCACGTGTATTAGCACGTCTACATTGAGAATTAGATGCATATTTAGATGCAAAATAGAGAATACAAAAAGTGAGATTTTGGTGTATATCACTACTTTCCAAACATTGCCCATGATTACCAAAGCACATAATTTTAACAAAAACATCAATGCTTTTTTGCAAGACCACATATACAAGAATTAAGTGAGGTGAGGAGAATGAGACAACATGTAAAATAGTTTTGCCAATATCAATGATGGGCTACGGTTCAATCTCATCCTCAATGAGATCAACCCTTGCCAGACTATCTACTTCAAAATCCAAAAAAGTGTTTAGATCTACAAATACATTCAACCCACTACTACTTGTGCTACTCATGTACTCATCGAAATCAACATCACCAATGGTAGGCTCATCCTCATGGGTAATGGCCTCAACATCTGTATCTCCTATCTCATGATCATCCTCCTCTCTCATATCACGGTCATCATCACATCCATGGCCATGATCATCCTCCATATGCTCCATATTAGTAAATGTACTATACATCACTTTGGAACGTGACATAATAGGTATGACATGCCACCATCTGTTATTATCCACCATTGGTTGATAGACAACCTAATTCAAACACAAATACAATCATGTTATTTTCCTTGCATCGAAGGTATCAAATATTTAAAAGTGAGTATTTTTATATGTGTGCACAGTACCTATTCACATTGTTGCGGTAGTACTAGTGTGTCCTTCCTACTTTGCTAAAACTTTGTGGAGTCAATAGTTACAAAGCCACTTACATGGCATTTGATTGTTGCATTAGGGCCTCTTTCCATCATGTCCTTAAACCACTTCACATCCTAAAAATACACAAAGAAGCGTCGAAATTTAAGCTTAATAATATCTTGGATTATGCCACAATAATCTTCCATGGCTCCATTGGCTCCCTCAAAGCTAGCAATGATGCCACAATCTTGTTTGTTTCTCTTATCATCAATCCGTTGTGTTCGAAAATGCTTGCCCTCACACCATATAGCATTGAACATACTGCACTATACCAAGAAAAAATCAATTGAATAAGCAATCTAAATTATTGAAAGCTCCTAACTTATGCATAATATTCTATATACCAACCTTGCTCATGCATCCCCTAGCATACTCCCATTCTTCCATTTTAATATGCATCCCCTCGTCTTTCTCTGCTTTCTCCATTTCATCAAGTAGCCAATCCACATGAATATCCTTTGGAAGTGCTCTTAGATGCTGAGGATATGAATGGCACACGAGATCCATGGTGTGTACGAAAGAGGGCCTTTCTTCTTGTCTTCTTGCCTTTGCATCCTCATATCTTGTCACCCATCTTTTCATCACATCACTATTAAGCACAAAATAGAGGTTGATACTATTATGCAACTCCGTGTCTATTACTTTGTTGCGTCCTTTCCCTTGAGGCACAATAGAGGTCATCCTTAGGTCTTCATCATCTCTCCATAGTCGTGGGAGAGAGCTATCCACATCAACAAGAAACTCAAAAATATATACAAGTGACTCTTGTACCAACCAACCCTCGGCCATGCTACCTTCAGGTCTCACATTTTGTCTCACGAAGCCCTTCAAGGTCTTCATGAAGTGCTCAAGGAAGAACAACCATCAGGCATGTATAGTACTGCATATAGCAATCTCATCCACCAAATGCACTATAAGATGTAGTTTGCTTGTGAGAATAGAACGTGGAAATGTCTCCTCCACTAAACAAACCACCTCCACTGGCATAATGCGAGAATTTTCAAGTGTGGTGGGATCTATTTCCTTTGATCTCACATACCTAGAAATGAAAAAGTACACCATATTAGCAATATGAACACCTTGCATGGAGCATTGATACGCATCATATTTTGCATCATGTAAAGTACATTACAAGATCGTCCATCTTGTAAATACAATCTTTCACATCCTTTGATGCACTACAAGAAATGCTAGTAGGTAGTATGAACTGAATCCACAAGGAGGTGGTTGATAAGTTGTTTATAATTATTAACTCACAAATTTGAAAGGAAAAAGATATTATGCACATAAAATACTTACTTGGAGCATCTTGTGCCAATCATGAGATTTCAAGCCATATAATTGCTCTACACCTCTTTTCTTGCTCTTTGTAAAGGCTCCCTTCAAACACCTCATGCATCCAGTGGGAGTACGAATCGTAGTAATAGCGCGCTTCACTGCCGCCATCTCTAGCTTTGATAACCTCCATGGTTCACGAGGTAAAAAAACATGCCCATTTGGTCTCTCTTGTGGCCAAGCTTCACGCATCATCCCTGCGGTACATAGATCCTCCCTTATGCCTATAGAATCTTGTGTCCCATTCAAATGCTCCCAAATGGTAAATGCCATATTCTTGAAGATATGCATGGGATGAAGCAGGTTATTGATCTTGAGGTGGGACCAATATGGTAAACGATAAAAGATGGAGTATCCAAACAAAAGCTGGTGTTAGCGGGCAATCTTTATTTCCAGCCAATATAGCACACAATAGTTACAAACCCTTACTGGATCATGCCAAGTGGTGGAGGAGTCATGGAACCATCCCGAATTCTCATCCAATCTCCCATGGTGAGTGATTGTGGGAGGACTTCATTCCAAGGGGCAACATATCTAGGATGATCAGGTGGGAGAAATCGATAGTGATTCTCATAGATGACCTTATTCAATGCGTCTGCCCATGAGGCAACTAGCGAAGGACCACAAACAGAACATGCATGGTAACTTGATGTAGTGAGACCTGAACAATAGATGCAATTAAGAGTTGAAGGTGGGTTTAGGGTGCCACATCCTTTTCCTATTCATAATTAGAAGTGCAATGCTTACCTGAACACTCGCCATAGCCTGGGAAGTCATGCATCATCCACATCAAGACTGCTTTGCAGTTGAAGTCTCGTGACAAGGGAGGCCGCTCACATCATGCACCTCGATACCTCTCCAAAGTATCTCTAGCTTGTCAATCAAAGGCTCCAAATAAACATCAAGATTTTTGACTTTATGTTTCCCTGGAATTAGAAGGGACAACATCACATGTCCTTTCTTAATAGCCATAGAGGGTGGAAGATTATAATTCACCAATATCATTGGCCATACACTGTAAGAGGTGCTTTTGAGACCAAATGGGTTCACACCGTCCATACCCAATCCAAGTCTCATGCTCCTAGGTTCTTCCTTGAAGCTTGGCCATGTGTCTTCAATATGCTTCCATGCAGGAGAGTCTGCGGGAGTTCTCCACTTGCCATCGGTTGATCGATGGGAGGAATGCCATGACATGAGCTCTGTAATGGATTTGCACTTGAACATATGTTGGATGCGAGGGATTATGGGAAAATGTTGCAGAACCTTATGAGGCACATCTAAAGTTTTGAGATCTGGTCTATATCTTGCCTGTCCACAAGTAGGGCACTCTCTTGCATCCTTATGTAGTCCACGAAACAAAACACAATCATTGACACGTGCATGGATGCGCTTGTAATCTAATCCTTCAAGAGAGGTCACATGTTGCCTTGCCATATCTCTTAAGGTCGGTAATTTATTCTCCCTTGGAAGCATTTTACACAATAGCCTGCACGTGAAGATCATAAATGAGGAAAAGCATTCGAGTAATTGACCCACTAGCGTAATTCACCATGTTTGCAAAATAAACTTTAAAGCTTACTTGAGTAATGCATTCAAACTTGCATTGCTCCATCCATAGATGGTTTGCAAGTATAGTAACTCAAGGGAGGCATGTAGAACAGAGAAAGTGCACCCCTCAAACAGTGGAGTCGATGCTGTGGTAAAAATATCGTCCTGATCCATGCTATCATCCCTCCCTTTGGATTGATGGACATATAAATCCTGCACCATATCATCAAACACCTCCTCCTCCATAGCTTCATGAGGTAATGGCGGAGGGCTACTATCACCATCACTCCATGCATCCGTAACGATCCCTTCTGAAGATCCCACCTCATATTGCCGATGCTTCGCCTCCTCACGACGAGCATAGGGCAACATATGCAAGTGTGGTACTGTATCCTATATCAAATTAAAATGGGATCATAACTCAAATATATGAGCACCCATAGGTATCTCAATCAACCTTAACTCTTTAACACTTACCATGTTTATGGTCGCATCCCATTTTCCATACTTTGAGATGTGATTGAGTGTAATCTTGCATGCATGATAGATGTTTCCTCGACATTGATCACACATACATTTTGATTTTTTTCTCCAACCACATTTCGCGATGGTGGATATGGAGGGATTCATCCTCATTGGAGCTACTTGTTGAAGATGAAGACATTCTACAAACAAACAACCCAAAAAAATTTGCTTTTCTTCAAATATTTAATTTAAAGACTCTGTGGCGTGTCTAAAGGCATGTCTATAACCACGTCTGTCTATTCTATGGTGCGCATCTATAGACACATCTAAAATTGTGTTTGCTCTGTGTATCTAGACGCGCAATTATACACGTATTTAGATGCGCTATTAAATGCACTTATAGACACAGTTTTCAAATCTGCTTTTAGCGTGCTCGCTTTGCTTTTCTTCACATTACTTATACTTCGCGTGGCTTGCTTGCTTTGCTATTAATAGATCCACAGTTTCAATGTGTAAGAGAAAGGCACCCACACTTACTTCCAAGCTTACACTTAAGAGAAAGGCACCCACACTTACTTCCAGGCTTACAGGAGAAGAGGGTGAACAAGGAAGAGAAGCAACTTTGAAGAAGGAGAAGAAGCTTCCATACCTCTATCCAAGGTAAGTCTCTTTACGGTTGATCTTTTTTGGAAGTTGCTCTCTAGTTTGGATTTGTCCTTTGTCGTATCCAAGAAATAAATGATTTTGGTATCAGTGTTACGTTTTTGTGTCGGGCGCATGTCCTTTTCTACTTTTTAGAATAGTCTGTCTATCGGAGCACGTCTATAGACGCATCTCAGAGCATGTCTAGAACCGCATCTATAGGCACGTCTAGATTGTTTGTAGACACAGACAACCACGTCTATAGATGTGCTGTTATACGCAAAAATAGATGCGGTTCTCAGACGCGTCTATAGACGCGCTCCGATAGTAATCTTTTCCGATAGTAATCTTTTCTTCCCTTCCCCTTTCCTCTCAACTCATCAGTAGTTGTCTTTTTTTCTTTTTTCCAGTTCATCATGTGGTCAAGAAGCTCTTCGAGCTTACCTGAACTCCGGGAGTCTATTTTTAGGGACTTATATAACCTTTTAGGGCACCCTCCCAGTCTTGCAGAGTTATACGAATATATGATGGGTACTCTAAACACCCCCCAGGAGTCGGCACTATAGACTCCAAACCACCCCACACCAGCTGAGATTACCTCAGCGGAGTCAGCATAGCCCAGCCGGTTACACAGCCGAGGCCCTTCTTCCATGCCATCTTATGCCCCTTCCCCCATGCCATTAGGAGGTCCTTCTGTCTCGCAGAGTCGTCGATGTACTCCTATGCAGTCGAGACTCGGTTCTCCAGCTACAAGTGGTCCACGTACTCCCGTGCAGTCTCCAGCTATGAGTGGCCAGTGTACTAGCTTGACACGACATGGTAGGAGGCATAGTAGCAGGGAGAGCAGTGGGGGATGCATGGCACAGTGCTTTTGGAGGGGTGGTGGTGGGGACGATGATGATTCACATGATTTAGACATGCCTTTGGGTGATGGTACGATCTTCTATGACATCACTCAGACAGGAGGCATCTTGATGGATGCACGGGGAAAGAACATCATGGCCTTCATGTGCTCTGTAATTGCTAATAATTATAGAGATTGCTTTATCCACTACAAAGACCATCCAAAGAGGTTGGCTAATGAGACCCTCGCTGCTGTTCGCTCTAGGTATCCTAACCCTTCCAATCATTAGTTCACAGATAAATGGGCCAAGTCAAAGATTGTTACAATACTTGGCAATAAAAGATCTTTGCTTAAGAGGCAGGCACTAGTGGAGCTTGCCAGGCTCAAGGGAGGTCAACCACCAAGGGGCCCATCCCACACCGCTCACAAGCGTGAGTGGAAGAAAGCAATGAAGTCAGCGAGGGAGGACCCCAGTCTGTAGCACGTGGAGGCACGAAGGATCCAGATGGAGTGATATGGAAGCATGCATTTTGGAGCAGGGGGTGTTGAATCATGGGAGGCCCAATTTGTAAGTATCGATCTCAAATTATATTGCTTATGTAGTTTATTAAGAGGTTGTCTCTTTGTATTAACCCCTCCACAAATTGTGTCATCTTGCAGCTTGAGATCGTGGATAGATACCCTACTCTTGTCAAGACAGCCTACCACTGCCACCATCGCGGAGGAGATACATGGAAGCACTTCTATCATGATGGGTTGATTACTGAGGAGCAGTATATCCGAGCTACTGGAGCGGCCCCCGAGGTATTTGAAAGTAATTAAATAATGTCAATATTATAAGTGAAGATTTGATTTTTCATATATTGATATATGTTGTCCCTTGTTTATAGGTCCGCGCATAAGAAGACGAGGAAGGAGGCAGAGAAGGGAGCGCAGGAGGGAGTGTGGAAGGAAGCGAGGATGTGGAGAACATAGATTAGTCATAGAAGTAGTGCTAGCTACTCTTTTTTGTACTTAAAGCCACTGGCTTGGCTTCGTGCCTCTTGTATATACACTCCTCTTATTTTTTGTACTTGAAGCCACATGACGCGGCTTAGCTTTGTGCTATATGTCCATACAAGTAGTTTTTGAGCTTTCAATTTTATTGTGTTTTAGAGTTGTAATGTTTTATTTGGAATTGTAATTAAAATGCGGTCGACTGTAAGAATTGAATTACGTCACAATGTGGAAATGGGATTCCTATAACTATATAGCATACACAACATACACAACATTCTGTAAATTAATAAAAAATTATTATGTAGTGCGTCTATCAGTGCGTCTATAAATGCATCTATATACGCATCTTTTTGTTCGGGGAGCATCTATTTGTGTGTCTATAAAAGCATCTATAAGACTGTTTATAAATGCATCTATACACACGTTTAAAGATGCGTATTTTTGTTTTTTAAATTTTTTAGCAGAGCGTCTATTTAGGCATCTAGATGCACGTCTATACATGCGTCTATCTGCTATATAGATGCGTCGTTAGATGCGGGTCTCTAGATGTGCAAATAAACATGCCCGTAAGTTTTTTTTTAGTTCAGTAAACATGTCTATGTGCACGTCTGTGGGTGCTTTGTCTTGTTGTGCTTGCAATGTGAAGACAATAGTTGAAAGACCATTCAATCCAATATATGTAAAAGCCATTGCTACACAATGTAGGTAGTGCTCCCAAGTATTGATACACCCTTCTTCTAGCATTCATCAATCCATGCCATTTGGTTTTATTTCACAATGGGGAAAGGGAAAAGTGGATAGCCACAAATAGGAGGTCCTACAAATAGCTACAAATCTTTATCAACAAGGATTGAAGATACTTCCACTTGCTTGCGTGCAACTTTGAGAAATATGATCACACCATTGGAATAGTTGAGATGAATCCTGTAAAAAAAGATGCAACAACCACCAAAGGGAGCAAGGAGTCAATATGAGATAACTTTCTACGTCGATGAACGACTTTAGAGAACGAACGTACAAGACAAAAGTCCAAGCCATCATCATGACAAGGTACATACATCAACATTGCAAGTGTTTGTACGGATGCCATCGTCTGCAATGTATAAGCACTCCATCGTAGACTTGTTTATGAACAAGAAATTGGCTCCGCCCACAGGGAGAAACATGAACTTTTGCCGATCGTCGCCGCTATCACAATTGGTAGTGAATAAGGGATCCCCACCTACAGGGCCGACGTACAAGCAATAGGCTACTCCGGATGGTTCTGCCCCTATTTGGCTCCAACCGTCGCCATCGGGCTCGGTCACTCCGAACTTGAAATTCACTTCGGTGAAAGGACCCCATTCACAACCGTAGTTGATCATCCTACCGTCCGGAAAAGGGTAGTTTCCTTCAACGTTCCAGCACCCATTATAGGCACTATTGTAGACAACGGTTCCTGAAAACAGCTCAACCAGAATACCTGCATGCATGCATGCCGGGTCAGAAACAATCACAGAACACCAACAGAACGGCGAAACTGCGGTTTGCACAAACCTATGATAATGCCTGCCCCCCTGAACACGTCTGCTGCCACCGAAGTGTAACTGACCAGGTCGAGGCCAGCCGCTGGGGCTACCGCCGTCTCAAAAAGCTGATAATAATCCCCGCCTTTGATGATAGAGACGGCTCCCTGCAGTGGCGTAGTGCCGGGAGAACTAGGGGTGATGGCGGTGCAGCTGTAGTCCTGAGCGGTTGTGGGTATGGGCGCAACGGTGCTGATGACGATAAGGACGATGAAAGGGAGCAGCAGCCGGGGCATGGGAGCGGGAGAGCTGCTGGGGCGATGTTCCATAGTAATGTTGCAAGATACTGAATCTGAATATGCTCGAATATTGGAACGAAGGGGATGGCCTGCGGTCTCTTAAAGCGATCGAGCACGTTTGCAATCCAGCTCAGGGCTGAGCGAGCTGATCAGCCCGGCGGACGGCCTTTCTTGTCGTAGTAAGTGGCGTTCTTTTTTGATGCTGCTGAGATACAACCGAGGACGAGCTTCGTAGCTGGCCACCGGGCCTGCGTTCTTAATTCTCGACTTAGCTCTTCGATGCTCGGATTTGGTAATTCAAAGCTTGAAGTAGCGCACAGTAAGAGTAACAGTGCACATGCCCAAAGACAAATCCAAAACCTTTGCAAGAAAAGTGCAGGTTTTTGTAACCTTCCATTCATCTTGACAGTAAACTAGGATCTTCCGTGAACACGGTGATCTTCATGAGTACGAGGGGCGAGTACAACGTGCAAGCATGCGCTGAGATTAAGCGTCAAGCTATCATTCTATGTGAGTTGTGATATATACTCAGATAGAGGTCCTAGCACGATAATTGCCGATCATTGCCATCCAAATCGTTCTCATGCGTTCTTCACATGCACCTGCCAACAAGGTTGTCTCTCCTCCCTAACCACGCTTCCATTTTAGTCTCCTAAATCTCTTGCATTGAGGTCTATTTCCCTCCACAACCTTCCTCACCAGCTAATGGCTTCCCCTTGCGACTTTGCTTTCTACACGACATAAGCAAAAGTTTGTTACACGGACCATCAAACCCTATAGCTTTGGGTATGTAAGGTATCTTCCATTAAGGCTTGTGTTCATGTATGTAAGGTATCTTCCATTAAGGCTCGTGATCAACACAACATAGTGATAGTGTGCAAAGAATGTGCCACTATGACATCACAAAGTTCGAGAAATCCACCCATTCTAAGAGAGAATATGCAAAGCTTGAAAATATATTTCTTGATGAGTTCTCTAACTATGGAGGGGAGATATGGGGAATGGGACTAATCAAGAGAGGGTATCCATGAGGTAGAAGTGACGATTTGATGAATGTGAGGACTCCACCATGAGCTTGTTTGCATGGAGATTTTGTTATGGGACAATAAAAAGGTTTGTGCTTGTGAAAAAGATAAGTTCAAGATTGTTAGTGTGAGTGAGTAAGTGAGATGTTAGAGCTATATATAGCTTGCCCTAACTCAGCCTAGTCCTCAACTATATATATGCATATGATATATGAATAGTTACACTTCCTTGGGAGCAACTCTTGTGTCCATCTCTCTCCTCTTTCTCTTTCTCTCAATTATGGTATTAGAGCTTGCACAACAAGACAAAGCACCCATAGACGCACGCACAGACGCATTTCATGAACTAAATAAAAAACTTACGGGCGCGTCTATTTTCGCGTCTGGAGACCCGCGTCTAATTGCACATCTATATATCAGACACACGCGCGTATAGACGCGCACTTAGACGCATAAATAGACGCGCTTATAAACGCGTTTATAGATGCACATATAGACGCAAGTTGAATAGACAGACGCGAATATAAACGCATTTTTAAACGCCCTGATAGACGCGCCCTTTAAAAAAAAAAAAAAAAATTACAGAATACTGTGTATGTTGTGTATGCTATATAGTTACAAGAATCCCATATCCACATTGTGTAATTCAATTCTTACAGCCAACCACATTTTAATTACAATTCCAAATAAAATATTACAACTCCAAAACGCAATAAAATTGAAAGCTCAAAAAGTGCTTGTATATACATATAGCACGAAGCTAAGCCACATCATGTGGCTTCAAGTACAAAAAATAAGGAAGCTAAGCCATGTCATGTGGCTTCAAGTACAAAAAATAAGAGGAGTCTATATACAAGAGGCACGAAGCCAAGCCAGTGGCTTTAAGTACAAAAAAGAGTAGCTAGCACTACTTCTACGACTAATCCTCGCTCCCTTCCACGCTCCCTTCTACGCTCCCTTCTGCGCTCCCTTCTGTGTCTCCTTCCTCATCTTCCTCGTCGTCTTGTGCATGGGCCTGTAAACAAGGGACAACATATATCAATGTATGAAAAATCAAATCTTTACTTATAATTTTGGCATTATTTAATTACTTTCAAATACCTGGGGGGCCGCTCTAGTAGCTCGGGTATACTACTCCTCAGTAATCAACCCGTCATCATAGAAGTGCCTCCATGTATCTCCTCTGCGATGGTGGCGGTGGTAGGCTGTCTCCACTGGAGTAGGGTATCTACCCACGATCTCAAGCTGCATGACCGCGACACACTTTGTGGAGGGATTAGTACAAAGAAACAACCAACCTTCTAATAAACTACATAAGCAATATAATTTGAGATCGATACTTACAAATTGGGCCTCCCATGATTCAATACCCCTTGCTCCAAAATGCACGCTTCCATATTCCTCCATCTGGATCCTCCGTGCCTCCACGTGCTGTAGACTCGGGTCCTCCCTCACTGACTTCATTGCCTTCTTCCACTCACGCTTGTGAGCGGTGTGGGGTGGGCCCCTTGGTGGTTGACCTGCCTCAAGCCTGGCAAGCTCCGCTAGTGCCTGCCTCTTAAGCGAAGATCTTTTATTGCTAAGTATTGTAACAATCTTTGACTTCCCCCATTTATCTGTGAACTGGCGATTGGGGGGGTGAGGATACCTAGAGCGAACAGTAGCGAGGGTCTCATCAGCCAACCTCTTTGGGTGGTCTTTGTAGTGGATAAAGCAATCTCTGTAATTGTTAGCAATTATAGAGCGCATGAAGGCCATGATAACCTTCCCCCGCGCATCCATCAAGATGCCTCCTGTCTAAGTGATGTCATAATAAATCATACCATTACCTAGAGGCACATCTAAATCATCTGAATCATCATCCTCCTCATCGCCACATGGCCCAAAGCACTGTGCCATGCATCCCCCACTGCTCTCCCTGCTACTACGCCTGTTACCCTATCGTGTCGAGCTCATACACTGGCCACTCGTAGCTGGGGACTGCACGGGACTACGCTGACCACTCGTAGCTGGAGAACCGAGTCTCGACGGCACAGGAGTACGTCAACGGCTCGCCGAGACAGAAGGACCTCCTGACGGCATGGGGGAAGGGGCATAAGACGGGATGGCAGAAGGGACATAAGACGGCATGGGGGAAGGGGCATAAGATGGTACGGGGGAAGGGGCATAAGACAGCTGTGCTAACTCCGCTAGGGTGATCTCAAGCGGTGTGGGGTGGGTTGGAGTCTATAGTGCCAACTCCTGGGGAGTGTTTAGAGTACCCATCATATACCCGTAGAACTCTGCAGGACTAGGAGGGTGCCCCAAAAGGTTATATAAGTCCTTCCAAATAGATTCTCGGGGATCAGGTGAGCTAGAAGCGCTTCCTAGCCACATGTTGAATTGGAAAAAGGGAAAACAATCTATTACTGATGAGCTGAGAAGAAAGGGGAAGAAAAGAGAGGTTTACTATCAGAGCGCATCTATAGACACGCCTAATTTGCACATCTATAGACGCGTCTAAGAGAGCGTCTAACTACTCGTCTAACAGAGCATCTAACAGAGCGTCTATATATGCGTCTGTGTGTGTCTGCAACAAGCCAGACATGCGATTAGACGTGCCTGTAGACACGCTTTTAGACGCGCCCTGAGACGCGCCTATAGACGTGCTCCGACAGACAAGATTTCTAAAAAGTAGAAAAGGACATTGCGCCCGACACAAAAATGTGACACTGATACCCAGATCATGCGCTTCTTGGATACGAGAAAGTACAAAACTGGAGAGAGCAAACTTCCAAACAAGATCAACTGCAAAAAGACTTACTTGGATAAAGGTATGGAAGGTTCTTCTTTCTTTTTCAAAGTTGCTTCTTCTCCTTGTTCGTCCTCCTCTCCTTTAAGCTTAGAAGTAAGTGTGGGTGCCTTTCTCTTGAGTGTAATCTTGGAAGTAAGTATGGGAGGCTCCCTCTTAAGCTTCGAAACTATGGATCTACTAATAAAGAAGGAAGCAAGCCGTGCGAAGTTTAAGTAATGTGAAGAAAAGCAAAGCGAGCGGTGCACCAAAAAGCAGGTTTAAAAGCCGCGTTTATAGTTGCATCTAATAGCGTGTCTATAGGCGCCTCTAAATACACAGAGTAGACGCGCGTTTAGATGTGCCGTTAGACGTGATGTTAGACACGAGTATAGATGCGGCGATAGATGCAACACAGAGTTTAAATTAAACATTTGAAGAAGAGCAAATTTGGTGGGTTGTTTGTTTGTAGGATGTCTCCATCTTCAACAAGTAGCTCTAGTGAGGATGAATCCCTCCGTATCCACCATCGCGAAATGTGGTTGAAGCAAAAAATCAAATGTCTGTGTGATCGATGTCGAGGAAACATGTATCGTGCACACATGATTACACTCAATCATATCTCAAAGTATGGAGAATGGGATGTGACCGTAAATAGGGTAAGGGTTTGTAAGTTAAGGTTGATTGAGATACCTATGGGTGTTCATATGTTTGAGTTATGATCCCGTTTTAATTTGATACAGGATGCAGTGCCACACCCGCATATGTTACCCTATGCCCGTCGTGAGGAGGCGAAGCATTGGCGATATGAGGTGGGATCTTCAGGAGGGACCGTTACGGATGCATGGAGTGATGTTGATAGTAGCCCTCCGCCATTACCTCATGAAGCCGTGGAGGAGGAGGTGTTTGATGATATGGTGCGGGATTTATATGTCCATCAAGGGAGGGATAATAGCATCTAAGAGCACTTCCAAAGGATATTCATGTGGATTGGCTACTTGATGAAATGGAGAAAGCAGAGAAAGATGAGGGGATGCATATCACAATGGAAGAATGGGAGTATGCTAGGGGATGCATGAGCAAGGTCGGTATACAGAATGTTATGCATAAGTTAGGAGCTTTTTATAATTTAGATTGCTTATTTAATTGATTTTTTCTTGGTGTAGTGCACTATGTTCAATGCTATATGGTGTGAGGGCAAGCATTTTCGAACACAACGGATTGATGATAAGAGAAACACACAAGATTGTGGCGTCATTGCTAGCTTTGAGGGAGCCATGGATGATTATTGTGGCATAATCCAAGATATCATTATGCTTGACTTTCGACTCTTCTTTGTGTATGTTTTGGATGTAAAGTGGTTTAAGGACGTGGTGGAAAGAGGCCCTAATGCAACAATCAAACGCCATGCAAGTGGCTTTGTAGCTATTGACTCCACAAAGTTTTGGCAAAGTAGAAAGGACACACTAGTACTACCGCAACAATGTGAAAAGGTACTGTGCACACATATAAAAATACTCGCTTTTAAATATTTGATGCAAGAAAAGTAACATGATTGTATCTGTGTTTGAATTAGGTTGTCTATCAACCAATGGTGGATAATAATAGATGGTGGCATGTCATACCTATTATGCCACGTTCCAAAGTGATGTATAGTACATTTACTAATATGAAGTGTATGGAGGATGATCATGGCCATGGACGTGATGATGACCGTGATACAAGAGAGGAGGATGATCATGAGATAGGAGATATAGATATTGAGGCCATTACCGTGAGGACGAGCCTACCATTCGAGATGCTGATTTCGATGAGCACATGAGTGGCACAAGTAGTAGTGGGTTGAATGTATTTGTAGATCTAAACACTTGTTTGGATTTTTAAGTAGATAGTTTGGCAAGGGTTGATCTCATTGAGGATGAGATTGAACCGTAGCCCCATAATTGATATTGGCAAAACTATTTTACATATTGTCTCATTCTCCTCATCTCACTTAATTCTTGTATATGTGGGCTTGCAAAAAATTATGTGCTTTGGTAATCATAGGCAATGTTTGGAAAGTAATGATGTACACCAAAATCTCACTTTCTGAATTCTCTGGTTTGCGTCTATTCTAAATGTGCGTCTGATTCTCAGTGTAAACGCACAAATAAAGGCGCAAATACATGTGCAAATAGACGCGCTAATAAACGGGACGTTAGACGGGCCCGTATTTTCTCAGGTCAGACGTGCACATAGATGTGGTAATTGACGCGCAAATAGACGAGATTTTAGACGCGCATTTAGACACACCCGTAATTTCTCTACTAAAGCAACGCCTATAGATGCGCCCGCTATTTCGCGCGTCTACCAAGCACGTCTATAGTTGCTTTGTGTTGTTGTGTTGGTTTTCTTCATAGCTTGATCATGCTCTTAGAGATGGTTAATGCAACCATGGCTATTTTTAGAGTTTTATAGCTAGAGAGGGCTCTTTGTTCTCCCTTGGACTACTTGAGAACTACTATTGTTTCCCCTATCCAAACATGAATAATGTAGCCATGTCTAGTCTTATATCTTTGGGAAGAGAGTAGCTAGAGAGAACTCTTAGTTTGAAAACTGCTATTGATTCTTGTAATCAAACTCGACCTCAAATGGTGTTTGTTTGTATAGGAAGGGTAACAATAGAGAACTCTAGTAATCCATCTACTCCATCCTCCTCCCCAATCATTTTTGAAAGCCTAATGTGGAATCCCCATCTTACCACCCTCCTAGTCTTCTATATTTTGTAGTAGCTAGAGATGCTAGGATATCTATACTATTGGAGTCAATTTGTCCCACAAGTGTTTGGAGATCTAGTAGGACAATGGGAATTATATGCAAAGGTGAGAAATGTAGCCTTGCCTATCAATGGAGAGGACAAGATTGCACTCTAGATGACTGAATGGAAGGCATCATAGATTTCTAATCGTAGAAAAAATGTGAATGAGAAAGGGTCCGTTGGAAAGGCAACAGCCAGTGCCCTAGTCCATATGACCAATATGGCTAGTAGTCCAAAAGCACATGCCGATCCAGTCCAAGATAAAGGGATAACAAAGATAGAACTATGTATTACATTTGGTGACATGTGCTCCCACATAGTATAGTTTCCATTGTACGCATTGACCTTGCATGAACCGGTGGGCAAGGGAGGGGAAGGGAAGGTATTCAAGATATAGGTTCTAGGGATCCCAGGTATTAGGCCAACATGGTGGTATGCTGGCAAGAAGAGTAATACAGACGATGCCCATGCTCATCTAGCACTAAAGAATGAGCTAGCTTGTCCATAGAGTTGTCTATCGAGTATTAGGGTACTCACACACCCAAGAGCTTTGGGTCGTCACTCTGTTTTTCAATTGTTGAAGTGTGCACGATATGCTGATGTGTCTCCCACAGCGTTGCAGGAAATATGTGAGATAGGTTAAGACCACACATCCCAAAGAAGAACCTTGCTTTGACTAGAACTCTCCACTCGCCAGGTTGCAAGCAAGGTTGTTTTGTCATCATGGATTGTCCATTGCAGCTGCTATTCTCAATGGTTTGAAAGCAATTCACAAACAAAATATCCACAAACAGATCTACAAGCAACCAACGACATGCTGTACAAGTCTGTGTGAATTGGGATTATTGATTCGGGAAGAAGCCTCCATCAAACCAAAACTCAATATCTACAAGACCCGTCTTATGCTCCTCCTAAGGCATTTCCATGGTTAATACTAGAATTATATGCTAGTACAACTACATTGGCAAATACCAAGGGCATATATTGGGCACCAGAGTCGGATTGTTTTGCCGTTGGTTGGCTATTTAGGAAAATTGCCAACTTTCTCATAGATGCTGCAGACGCTCTTAGTGACAACTCTATGAAGGGAGACATTGCAATCAAGCTCTTGGTTGATTGTGGGAATGCGCTATACAGGACTGATCCAAAGGATCAACCTTTCATGGGAGCAATTTTAATAGAATTGCATAGTTTCAATGTAAACGAGGATGTGGGAATGCGACCCATTCAGAAAATCAAGACATGTTGAATATAAGCTACATCTTTTTTTAGCTTGACCCATATCATCGCACTTTGATTGCCTAAGTTGTAATGTCTTTGAATTGTACATGTGGGTTTAAAAATTAGGACCTCATGTATCTTTAAAACAAATGTAATAAGTTGCTAGAGTTTGCCCTTTTTATTTGTAAAATTTAATCGATCTTGGTCAATCCACAATCCTGTTAGTTGGATAAATTCTTAGATGGTGTAATTTGCATGAGCATGTTATAATTAAATGTTTCATTAACAAGTCACTCACTCGATTTTGCATGGTTGTTACATCTCGCTCTCACTCGCCATGGCATCCACGTCACAATGATCAATGCAAGCTGCATACACATCCCAGTCTGATCCAAATGTGAGGGGAAAGCAATACATGAAGCACATAATGGATGTGGTTGATGCCACCCTCCTACCGACAAGAAGAGATGAGGCATGCACAATTGCCAATGCAAGCATCTTCCATGATCCGAACGGTTGGAAGTACGTACGACTGCATCAATGTAGTGGTCTCCAGTGACAACATTGGAGCGGTATGGGATTGCGGAGATGCCACACATGTAGGGTGGCCCATCATGAATTGTTGCCCCCGGTATAAGGGAGAATGTATACTACATTCATTGCACTACAAGGCACAGGCCGTTTTTTGACAGAAATACCGACCTTTTTTACACTAAAATGTTTTTTTTTGACGGGCGCAAAGGTCGGTATTTACATCACTATAAGCATCGGAAAAGAACAGTCACTATATAATTGTTGCTATATAGCGACACTAATAAATGTCACAATACAACGACACTAGTAAATGTTGCTATATATCAACACTAGTAAACATCGCTATATAGTGACAATTAAGAGAAGCTTAAAAAAAACATTAGTGGGGCTAAATAGGGCCACATAAAGCGCTGTTTTGTCCCCACTAATGTTTTTTATTTAGTAATTACAAAAGAATGTTTTTGTTACAAAATTTCCCTTGTGAAAAGGGTGATAGAAAATCGCTCAAATGAATTGAGCGACAAAAGCATATACATGTCAAAGATATACAACATTGTTTGTTACAATTTTACCCTTTCGAAAAGGGTGATACAAAATGGCTCAAACAAGCCGATATACAAAAGCGTATACATGGCAAAGTATATGCAAACTACTACTAATACTACTACTACTGATCCGAATCGTCATCCTTGTCCTCGTCCTCATCCTCCTTGCGTTGGCCCGATCCCTAGCCCTGGTGAGCTATGCTTGATCCTTGGCCCTCGTCAAATCTGTGCAAGCCTAATCCCTCATCATCACTACTCACCTCTGCTAATGGGATGTTCGAGCTTTGATTCTAAGAGTGAAACCATATTAATTGGAAATTAGATTGGAACTTAAAGAATCAAATAGTTTAGAAAGTGAGATTACAAGTAGGAGTAGACTTATATCGTGCGAGCAACTACCTCACCCCAATTGACCATTGCTCCCAGTGTCTCCTACTCAATAAACCATGGCTTTGTTCCTGCATGAAATGTGCATCTTGTCTCTCTGTCTATAGGAAGGTGACCCATCACAACTTGCTGTGGGTCCAATTTACGAGAGTTAGATAAAGTGCATGCAATATGTAGTAAAACAAATAGAACAATACATTAAATGAGAAGAAGTAGACTTACCATGGTTGCCTCGAATGCCAACCGTCCGCCTGCCCCAAAATGTGAAGTACCTACGGAGTCCATCTATCTCCTTGCAGCCCTCCTCTAGCCCTCAAACAGTTCGGGATGGTCCCTATACTGCTTCTTGAAAAACTTCCAATCAGCTTTGTCTGCCCATCTGGGTTTAGCCTTTCCTTTTGCGATGGAAGTATGGAAGGTTGACCTACAATGCTTCAAGTGGACCCCCATGCGCTCTTTCATGTAATCCAAATTGAACTCCCAATTTGGAGGGTTAGCATATTGTATTTTCAATTCATCGATGATTGCATGCTTCTTTCCCTCATCTTGGTACTGCCAATCAGTAGTTATGTTGCTCATGAAGTGGTGGCTCATCAACCGCCTCATGGTGGCCATGACTGTTGAGCCCTTTTTATTTTCTATTATCTCTCTAGCAACCATGATTCCATAGGATAGGTCCTTGACCGGGTAAGGAGGACTCATGGTAGTGGTAGAGTCAGAGTGAGTGGTGTCACTGCTGTGAGCACTTATGGAGCGAGAATAGCAATGAGAGTAGGAGAGGGCAAGGGACCTGACTGGTACTAGGTCTTGGGACCAAATGGAGACAAGTAGGGATGTGAGTGTGCTGACTCATCTAGATCTCCCGAGTCAGCACAACATAAGCAACCCCTCCTATTGTTCCTTCCTGTACGATGGGCATGCCCAGGTGATGACCCCTCAGTCGAAGGGGCTAGAGGGGATGGTTGGACAGTGGGTCCAGCCATTAGTGTAGAAGAGGGATTTGCTGGGGTCCTCTGGGATAGTAGAGAGAAGAATCTCGTAGCCTCCGCATTGGTCATCTGTGTGACAAACTCATCAGGACTCTCGATAAAGCCATGGGCTGCTAGCAAAGGAGTTCCCTGAGAGATAGTCACAGCGCTACATCCGAGGCCAGGGGTAGTCAGAGGGGTATGCCCCTGAGGTGTTGCCTGAGTGGAATCAAAGTCCTCTGGAGAATAGAGATCATGATGTCTCCTCCTACGAGGGTTTTCGTACTCGTCAGATGTGCGACATGATCTCATGTCTTTGGGGAGATTGGACAAATGTAGACACAAACACGAAAACAAAAAACCAAAAACAAGAGCAGGTAAGAAGCAAAAAGACAATTATTAAATTCAAACTCAAGAAATTACGGGCAAGCAATTAATCACTTGTGAAAATTATGAAATGACATCAACGCATAAAGGATAAATATGAAACGACAATTATTTACTTAAGACAATTATGAAAATCCAGTTTTGAAAAGATAAATATTTATGAAAGACAAGTGGAATCCAATAAGATTTTCATATATATATATAAAATAGAGACCAAAAGTATGTCTCCAAAATTATGTATATAAAAAATATATGTCTCCAAAGTATGCTCAAGAAAAATTTGTCTCCAAAAGAGACATTCTCCAAAAATGCCAAAATGGTGGAGGAGGTCTACAGCTCTGCATTACTGTTTGAGGTGCTTTCCTCCTCTGCACTGCTAGGTGGGTCAGTGGGGACCTCATCCTCCACCTCTTCTAATATAAGGTCATGCTCTTCAATTATTATGTACTCACAATCCCCAAATTCCTCCACAGAATCCATTATGTCCTTTACACAATCATATTTGAGGCTCAACTGGTCGTGGTGATCTCTCCACAACCTACGAAGATCCTGTAGGTCATGTTATGCATTCCTTAATCGCCCTTGCTCCACTACCCTTCAGCTTGGAGCCCACCCAAAAGCACGCACCCCCATGTTGTACTTCACCCAGTCACTCTCTTGTGCAATTTCCTCTTTTACATGGGCTAGTAGCGAAGTTATGTATATAATCCTTACGACGTGGGGAACCAGATTGAGGTTTAGGGAGGACACCCGTGGGTGAGGGTGTGGTTGTTCCATTTAGAATTTGTTTGAGAAAAAAAAGAAGCAAATACGGTTGAGCATGTGAAAAAAGAATTGAATATGACTAAGGAGAAGGAAATAAGCATATGCATAAGACGGAAAGCATATGAGGGAAAGCATATGCATAAGAGAAGGAGAAGCATAAGAGAAGCATAAGAGAAGGAAAAGAGAAGGAGAAGCATAAGAGGAGAGGGGAAAAGAAGAGAAAGAAGAGGGGAAAAGATCCAAATATGCATAAGAGAAAAAAGAGAGAAAGCATATGCATAAGAGGAAAAGAGAGAAAGCATATGCTTATTCTTATGCATAAGCATATGAGCATATGCTCATGCATAAGCATAAGCATACGCATAGGCATAGGCATATGCTTATGGAAAGAAGAGAAAAAGAGAGGGAAAAAAAAAGAGAAGGAAAGGAGGAGAAGGAGAAGGAGACATATGGTCATGCATAAGCATAAGCATAAAAGAAGAAAAAACATATGGATAAGAGAAGAAGAGAGAAAGCATATGTTTGAAAGAGGGGAAAAAGAAGAGGGGAAAAGAAGAGAAGGAAGAGGGGAAAAGAGATTGAAAGAGGGAAAAAAGAAGAGGGGAAAAGAGCATAAGCATAAGAGAAGGAAGAGGGGAAAAGAGATTGAAAGAGGGGAAAAGGAAGAGGGAAAAAGAAAAGGAAGATGGGAAAAGAGATCAGAAGAGGGGAAAAAGAAGAGAGGAAAAGAGCATAAGCATAAGAGAAGGAAGAGGGAAAAACAGTATAAGCATAAGAGAAAAAGAAAGAAAGCATATGCTTATGCTTATGCATGAGCATATGAGCATCAGAGAAAAAGAGAGAAAGCATAAGCTTGTGCTTATGTATGAGCATATGAGCATATGCTCATGCATAAGCATAAGCATAGGCAAAAAGAGGAAAAAAGAGAGGAAAAAAAGAGAGTGGAAAAGAAGAGAAGGAAGAGGGAAAAAGAGATTGAAAGAGGGAAAAAAGAAGAGGGGAAAAGATCATAAGCATAAGAGAAGGAAAATCATATGCATAAGAGAAAAAGAGAGAAAGCATATGCTTATGCTTATGCATTAGCATATGAGAGAAAGAGGAGGGGCAAGAGGGAGGAAAAGAGGAAAAGAGGGGAAGAAGAGGGAATAAGAGAAGAGAGGGAAAGAGAGGATTCCTATGCCCATCACTGCAGCTAGCGCTTAAGGTATTATTTGCATGCCAATGCAAATAATGAAAATAACAAAAGGGAAAAATAGGAAGCACTTTCTTACCCGGAAAAGTTTCGAACCATGTTTCGTGGACTAGCCCTACAAGAAATAGAAAACATACCATTTTTTCAAATAACTAGCTAGAGGAAGGAGGAGTTTGGAGAAGCAACTTTTCAAAGGGATTGGATGAGTTTGGCGAAGCCTATAAATAAGGAGAAAGCATAAGCTTACAAACAAGGAGAAAGAGGAGGAAGAGAAATACCAAAAAGAAAAGAGGTGAGTCTTCTTTCTTTCACCATATCTCCTTTTTTGTCCTTAACCTCTAAAAATCAAGCATGAAAATTAGCACATAGGCTTAGCAATACAAGGAGAAACATGCTTCAACACTCACAAAACAAAATCTCACAAAAAGTGAACATACACTGCTTAAAGAGACACACCTTCTTGAAAAACTTCCTTTCACACAAGCAGAGAGGGAGAAGGGTGGAGAGGGAACACAAGTGTTGGGAGAGGGACTAGGTAGGGGTGAGGAGTGGGGAATAAAGAGGAGGAAAGTGAGGTCATCAAATATAAGGCGGGAGGAGAGATTTTTGCTTTTCTAGTAATAGAGATGTGAAAGACAGTGTCGCACGATGTTTTCGATTTAAGCCCCCAGTGTTGCTATATAGCGATGCTAGTAAGTTACTATATAGCAACATTTATATCTAAAAAGCATCACTATATAGTGATGGAACAGGGTAAAGCGTCACTATATAGCGATGGTCTAGGGCACTTAATTGTTAGAAGAGAGAAAAGGAGATAATGGGCGGCTATTTTTTGGATCTTAATAGATTTCCTTGTAGCTCATGTTGTGATTTTGGAAGTGTGTAGATGGAAGGGACGAGTGGAAGCTCATCAGATGATGTGCTAATGCCTGGGAGCGCAGAGTGGCTTACAGAGAGGTTGTATTGTCATTGCACTCATTGCAAGCGAGAAGTATGACATCAATGTCGTATTGTCATGTGCCTCTTGTGGATGTATGGGGAGGAGCCCGAACCAGTACCCACCATTGATGTTGCACATGGTGATGGATCATCGATAAGTCAATTCTATTTGAGTTCATGATTAATATTGGATACCATTATGACACAAAACCTTGAGACAAGATCTTATATTTACACAAAATCTTGAGACAAGATGAGGAGGGTGGCGAGGGTGCATATATACCTTCACACTTTGAGCAAGACTATAGTCTCCTAGATGTGCCTAATGAGGGTATGGTGGACATGATGAATTCTATTTTTAGGGACACTACATCAGATGTACACGTGATGTTAGAGTTTGAGGTCAATATGTGAGAATTGCAATCAACACAGTTGTACGAGGGTGCTAGGATGTCTAAACTATGGGCTTGTCTCTCCATCTTGAATCTGCAAGCAAATTATGGGTGGTCAGATACAAGTGTCTCGGCCTTAATGAGGTTAGCTCTTGCATTAATTTGACTCATTATTTGGATATTGTTTGTTTTAAGAATCATCATTATTCGAAGCCTATGTATGCTTGAATTGTGACTCTCTTTTTTCTCCTCTCTTTTCCTCTCTTTTCTCCTCTCTTTCCTTCTCTCTTTTTCCCCATGTGAAGCTTCAATAGCCTACCATTGAGCAAGCAGATACAGACTTTTGTCACTCTAATTCAAAGAATGCAGGAGTCTGTAAATGCTTGCTCAATGTCAAGTTGTAGGATTCTAAGCTTGCTCAATGTCTTATAGGTATTCTAAGTTGTAGGATTAGTGTACCAATAATCATGATGCGTTAGTGTAATTATGATTATGTTATATTATTGACATGACTTCTTTGTTGCTTTGAAAAAGGAAAAAAGAGAAAGAAAAGGGAAAAAGAGGTGAGAATCATCATATATGTTTGAGAATCATCATTATTTGACACCTAATTCTCTTTTGTCTTGTGAGAGCATGGAGATTTGGCTAGTTGTCCGAACTGTGGGTAACAATGACATAGAGATTGTTGAGATATCGAGCTCCACTCGTGATATGCCAGGGTGACCGTTGTGCATTTATGTCACCGACTTGTTAGCTGTAGATGCGGTTGGTACACCGCCCACGAATAATAGCTGGATGATAGCTATCCTTATCTACTCTAGTTCGTGGCTCACTTAGTATGCCACCTTAGTTAGTTGAGTTTGGTTTCAGACCCACATATAGGATTCTTCTATTTCTTTAAACTAGAGTTCTTTTGGCTTTCACAACTAAGAAGAGAAAAATTGTTTTCGGCCTCCACCTGTGTGTGTATTCCCCCATTGTGTATGTGAGAAAGCCGCAAGTGAGACTCCTTTCCTCTCTCCCACTATCTTCACATGGTATCAGAGCCTCGTTCGTGGTAAGGAGCTCAAGAAAGCAAACCAAGTTCACGATGTTTTGGTAAGAGGACCAGTGTTGCTTTCCTATTTCGAGTTTGGGAGAAAATCTCTGCAGGTAGCACAACTAGAAGTGCAAGAGTGCACTGTCTCAGATTGAGACGCCCTTCACGGTGTGGCGAGAGGGCCTTCGCACTGTCTCAGATTGATTTGAGGCCATTTCGGGGCTTGTTTTGAAGGCGGAAGTTCTTCACAGGCACTCAAAAAAAGGCTCGGGGGGGTCACTATGTATAAACCCTCTATACCACGTGCGTTCAAGGCCTATTTCTAAAATCCCTTATCTGTAAAATTTTTTTAAATAAAATGTACCCCTTTTCTATACAAATATGTAAATTTTTCCCAAAACTAATTTAAATAGTCCCTTATGTATATTTATTTTTGTAAATTTTAGAAATAAAAAATATCCTTCTGTTGAACTCACGTGATAGGGTTACATATGATGAGTGACCCCCCCGAGAAAAAAGGCCCTATTTTTGCTGTGCGACCACTGCTCGGCTGGATTGTATGCCTGCGTGCAGAGATATTGGGAGTTGCAGAATCATGCTTGTTGCCTGTTGATGCAAAATTGTCACTAGGAAAGTGACTATGTGGTCAAATACCACTTTTGTTAGTTTTGCAGATCTGCTTGTGTGAGGCAAAAACTGTGTTTTTTGCAGTGACAGAATATTTTGCAGTATTCTGTAATGGCGTCTGATTCTCTTTCACAGATTGTCACAAAAAAGCTTGACAAGAACAACTTCCAGGCATGGAAGTTTAGAATGACAAATTTCCTTATGGGAAAAGGCTATTGGGAGTTCATTACAAGAAATGAAGAAGAACTAGTTCTTCCTAATGTTCCCAATTAACAAGAAATGCAGGCATTTAAAGGATGGCATGAGAGAGCCAGGAAAGTTATGTACTGGCTGTCTATAAGTATTTCTAATTATATGATTGTGCGTATTCAAAATGCAAGTATGCCAAAGGAGGCATGGGATCAGGTAGCTGACATATTCACGAAGGCATTGGGTGCAGAGAAGCTACGCAAGTTTAGAGACTTGCTTGGTGTGCAAGAATTGGGATTGAGCTCGAGGGGAAGTGTTGAGATATCGAGCTCCACGTGTGATATGCCAGGGTGACCGTTTTGCATTTATGTCACCAACTTGTTAGCTGCAAATGCAGTTGGTACACCGCCCACAAATAATAGCTGGATGAAAGCTATCCTTATCTACTCTAGTTTGTGGCTCAGTTAGTATGCCACCTTAGTTATTTGAGTTTGGTTTGAGACCCACATATAGGGTTCTTCTATTTCTTTGTATTAGAGTTCTTTTGGCTTTCACAACTAAGAAGAGAAAAAATATTTTCAGCCTCCACCTGTGTGTGTATTCCCCCATTGTGTATGTGAGAAAGCCACAAGTGAGACTCCTTCCCTCTCTCCCACTATCTTCACGAAGATGACTTGCATGGTGAGCAGATACTAGTAAATGTCTTGAGACACTTTCCCATCATTGCAAGAATACAGCACATGTTCTAATGCAAATCCATAGCGGAGTTGATGACTTGGCATGCATCTCATCAGTCCACTAATGACACATTGAGGATTCCCATAGATTCTGTAGCTTGGAAGCACATAGACAATCAATGGTTGGACTTTGCGAGGGAGCCGTGCAACTTACGTCTTGGGCTTGCCATGGACGGCATGAATCCTTTTGGCTTATGCTCAACATCTTGGTCGACATGGCCCATAGTCTTAGTGAATTACAATATCCCACCATGGCTAACAATAAATAAGGGACACCTCATGCTTGCACTACTTGTGCCAGGGAAGTACAAGGCCAAAAATATGGACGTGTACATGGCACATTTGATAGAGGAGTTATAGATCTTATGGAGAGGAGTGTGGCTCTTTGATATTTTTAGAGCTCCTAGACATACCAATGATATTTTGGTCAGGGGTATCTTGATGTGGACCATGCATGACTATGCAGGATATGGAGAGTGTGTAGGTACATGGTTGTGTCTTTACATGTATAATATAGGATTATGCTTTTATGACTCTCTTTCACATGCATGTCTTATACTAACACATTCATGCACGCATGCAAGACTTCTTACAAGTGGGTACCATGCTTGTTATGTTTGTGGACCAGGTTTGAAATTGCTTGCACGATACTCCAAACATATGAGGAAAAATGTTTATGAAGGTCATGCTTGATACCTTCCGCTGGACCATCTCGTGCGTGGAGGTTAGCTTGATCCACCACCACCATATTTGAAGGCAAGTTACTCGATTCAGGCTTGGAGGGCAAATGGAGAGGAACCTCCTCATGGTATGAAGAGGCTATCAATCTTTCACGAACTTCCTTATTGGGGTCAGTTACAAATCAATCATCTCTTGGATCCCACTGCATATCTTCAAGAATGTGGAGGCTACTATAATTTGGGCACACTTGGTTGGTTTCAAAGACTCAAGAGGAGTGCGAGAAGACTTGCATGCTATGAATAGGTTGTCTTGTTTGTGGCACCAAGTGCGTGCTTTGGGAAAAGATGTCCTCTCGAAAGCAACATGGATCCTCTCCACGAGAGAGGAGGCAGCGGTCAAGGCAGACATTGCCTCTTTTCAAACACCCGTAGGGTACATGCATTGCTTGAAAGGAGCATTTTCAAAGGACAATAAGCTTAGTGGGCTCAAGTACCATGCTTAGCACAAGGTCTTACAGGTATTCCAAGCTGTAGGATTAGTGTACCGATAATCGTGATGCATTAGTGTAATTATGATTATGCTATATTATTGACATGACTTCTTTGTTGCTTTGATAGTTCATCCTCCAAATTGCAATAAAAGGGTGATTACAAGGAGATGTAAGAAATGCTATATTTAAGATCAGTGATATTGTGAGGTATGCTTGCTATCAAATTGCATTGATTGCAATTTCTTCAATTTAAGTTGAATAATATGTAGACTGATCATGAATATATCTTACATGGGCATGTGAAATAGGTGGATATCTTGAAAAGAGATCTCCATACTGAGCATCAAGAAGGCTAGGGTGGAATCCATCGAAGCTGTATGCTTGCTTGAGAAGAACTTTCCCTCGAGCATTATGACAACTCAACCGCACTTGCTTGTGCACATAGTTGATGAGGTGGCCATTGCAGGTACCGTTCATAGTCGGTGGATGTTTTTTCTCGAGTGGTTTATGAAAACTTTGAAGGGATTTGTAAGACAAAGAGCAAGACCAGAAGTAAGCATGGCAGAGGGATGGCTTGTGCAAGAGTCATTAGTATATATCATGTAGTTTCTTTCATCTACGGATCTCGATATGCTGCAAGCTTGGCATATCAAGGATGATGATCGCATCGTTGGCGAGGTTCCACAAGGAAAAGGGATTGAAAGAAAGATGAGCGAAGAGCAAATGGAGAAATTCAATAAGTTTTATATCCTCAATTGCAAGGAGATACAGAAGTGGATTGCGAAATATGAAGCGGCCAAAGCAAAAAGAATAAATGCAAGGATGAGATTTTGAGTAATGTACAGGCGATCACAACCATATCCATGGGATCTCACCCTTCTCCCCACTCACATGTTACTTGATTGGCTACAACTAGCGATGGAGAGACAATAAATGAGTGCGATGGAGAGACAATAAATGAGCACGAGCGAGAGTTATCATCTGGATATATGATGCATGTAAGTTTCTTACCTCTTGACGTAATTAAGTAATTATTTGTGGCAATATACATTATAAAATAGATGCATCTTCATTGTTTTAATGATGCTCTTTTGAAGTACAAAAAGTATAGTGCATTATGGTCATATGGACGACATTTTCATGTGGAACGCATCGGTTCAAAGAGAGTCACATATGATTATGGAGTCATAGCTAACTTCACACAAGATAGCGAAGCAAGTGCTTCGAATACCAATCTTCTCTCCTCATAGTTGGATTATCGTGGAGCCATACATGAAATCTATGAAATTGATTTCAGACGATTTAGTGTTTTCATTCTTGATGTAAAATGATTTAGAACTATTTACAATGGTCCCCATGCGACAGTGAGAAAAGATAGTAGTGGTTTCTTTGCAATAGACTCCACCAAACTTTGGACCAATAAAAGTGATACTTTTGTTCTTCTCGAGCATTGTGAGCAGGTGCATACTAATGATTTAATTAATCGAAGCTTTTGTTTTTAAAGATCCATTGATACATGTACTTAAGCATAATTTCATATATATAATTGATGGTGTTTGGCACCCATCTTCAATATAGGTGGTTTTTCATCCGGATCATTCTTATCCAAGATGGTGGTACATGATCCAAGTTGCACCACAAAGTAAGCAAATGTTTGAAGATAGAGATGTGGATATGGAGATGCCACTACCAATGCCGGATCCAATTGATCTAGATGGATCTAGTGAAGAAGATGAAGATCACAATATGAGCCAAGAGGAAGATGCACATAATGACATCATAATGGCATCATAACTAGGCATTGTGAAACCCGGGGCAGCTATAGCGATATAGGCCATGTGTTTTTTCCAATGTGGGCCTTGCACCATGCTCAATAGATATCCCATGCAACAAATAGCTTCAAGTACATCTTGCTGTGCCTTCTCGATATGTTGTGCTTTGAAGAAAGCTTCCAATGATTGTTGTTGCATATGTACACATGCATTCAAAGGGGGCACATTACTGCATTGTCCTCTTTCCATATGCCCGTTCAAGCAACTTGCCCACTGTGCAAGGGATCTCGTGTCATTGCTATGTGCAGTTGCACTTTGTGAACAATGTTCCATAGTCACCGATTGCTCGCCTGAGGTTTCAAGACCCATGGCTCTTTCTTCAATTACAAGTTGAGACTGGTGGCATGTGACTATTTCATCCACAATTGTGTCTGCACTTGCGGCTATCTGACCACCCAAAATGGCTACCACCCTTTCCACTCCTAGACCCTTGCACTTTCCAATCTTTCTTTGAGGGTTGCCTAGGAAATTTTTGTGCATGCGAGTTCTTGAACCTATGTACTCTTTGTGGTAGATGTTACATCTCCTATTTGTGGCACTTAAGAGCATAACATAGTCACGAGTTCTTGTAGGCTTTCAACCTCGTTTATGTGGAGCCATGTTCATGTTTGTATGCACATACTAATATATCAATAATGTCAAAAGTTTTGGAAGCAAAATTATCAATTGCCACATGTCAAAAACATTTCTCTAGCCTTGAACAATTTTAATTCCCAAATATGTGTTGCATGGAACAATCATTTCAGTCACTTGATCTCATTCTGCCAACGCTCAGTAAGTGCCCTAGACCTCGAGATGGAACAATTATCCGATTGTCTTGCCTCCTCCCAACATAATTCGATGGTTATAAACTTGGTAATATGCCTAGAGACCTAGTCATGGGATGGCAATTTTCGTTTTCCCACATCTCGCTCTTTCTCAAGTAAGCATCTATCTGCACTATGATCTTTTGTGACATCATGCTCTGTGCACAAAAGTCAGTATTTCACATGCACTAGTGCAATAGCTAGCACTTCTTACATGCACAATTGATTGATTAAGAATATTCATGGTCCAAATCAATATCAGATTCTATTAGAATAGTTCCACATAGTAAATGTTCACTCATTTACACCTTCAGCTTCCATGCGGGTGACTCTACTCTCTGCATGGTTAATGCCTTGTAGGATGCCAGCAACGGATTCGACAGTTTGTCCCTCACATCTCTTTATTAGTTTTTCTTCATCTTGCCAATGAAATATTTTCTTATTCTCATGGCCGATCCCGTAAAGACTTGGTTGTAAAAGTTGCACTTTCACTTTTGATGCCCTAACTTTGTAACAAAATCCTACGGTTTTTTTGCGAAACACTGGCCTCTTCCTTGAGTCTCATTTGGTGGTTGATGTTGGACTACCCTATATTCTCTGTCCGCCATGATTGATGTACATGTAAAAGAGAAAAACCATCTTTGTTCATTAGTATGTTTTCAGCAACTTAAGACAATGTCACTAACATGCCATCGAAAACAAATGTAAGTTTGCTAGAACTCAAGAGAGAGCAACCATCCAATTGTCTTGCCCCCTCCCGACATAACTGGATGGTTATAGATGTGTACAAAATAGGTGTGGATTGGCAAGTTGCCTTTTCCCATGTCTCGCTCTTTCTTGAATAAGCACCTATCTCCACTATGATCATTCACAATGTCATGCTCTATATGCAAATGTCGGTATTTCACACACACTAGTGTAGTAGCCAGTAATACCTACATGTGCACTTATCAAGACTATTTGTTTAAATCTATGAGGTGAAGGATCCTAACTAGGTTAGACATATCTAACATAAGTTTAGACATATATATCATACCTATATAAGATCAAATAATTGTTCTGATAAGATATGATTAATCTCTGCACATAAATGTACAGTATAGAATGCCACAAATTTCATCTTACAAGTAAACTACTATAGTGTGTAACCTTCTCTAGCATGTTATTTGTAGGTTGATACAAGCTGGCAATTGCAAGCTACACAACCGGCTAGACTTTCAATGGGTTGTTATCAGCTAGCAAATGCAAGCCACAATCGCAAACGCCAAGTATTTTCATCTTTCCAATAAGTACAGATAAACTATAGTATACCATTTACAATTTCACATCCATGTGTGAGTAGTTACCGATCGGCATACACAGACCACCCATTGGCACATTGTTCAAAGATATTCTCTATCCATATGCAAGTAGTTACAAGTCGGAATACATGGACTCTCCACTGGCACGTAGATATTTACATTCAATATCGTATATATTTTCTACTAGTTTTTTGTAACCTATATAGCTAATAACTATTAAACAAGTAACTTCTTTATAGGTTTGTAAATACAAAACACCGTAAGATTTCACTAAATTTTAAAAGCTCATGTCGATGAAAAAAAATTTTCTTTCTTATATTTTTGTGATTATAACTTCAAATTTATTTTTTAAAACATTCTTTAAAAGATAAGCCTTTCAAATCACAATCAGTTGGCCTAAGCGAAACCACCATCGACAC
Source organism: Dipteris shenzhenensis (assembly GCF_047967505.1). Lineage (NCBI taxonomy): Eukaryota > Viridiplantae > Streptophyta > Polypodiopsida > Gleicheniales > Dipteridaceae > Dipteris > Dipteris shenzhenensis. Next base: position 36,426,871 of record NC_141624.1, on the reverse strand, counting down.
TGGACACCTTTTGAAAGGATATAAAAACTCACAAATTAGTTTGGAAGCTTTCTTTATCCCCTTTTCCTTGTCCTTCTTTCTTTTTTTCAAAACTCCAAGTAGAGCTAGATTCTCGAGAATGCAAATAATACGAGGTTGGCGCAAAGTATATATAAGCTCAGTATGTACAAAAATCCATGCAGTACATGAAATAGACCATTCGGTATATACATCACCGCATGGTATAGATAAACACCGGGTGGTATACTTATGTATGTACCACATGGTAAGTGGTTCTACCACATGGTAACTGGTTCATATAAAACGTTATAAAACTTGAATGAGAAACATCTTTAAAAAGATACAACAGTTCAAATTTGAAAATTTAGTCATAATCATGTCTAAATAGAATAGACAATTCATACATTATCTTGGTTTTTGGTGTATGATCTTTCCTCTACTTCACACATATCTTTCTCATGTAGCAACTCAAAAAATGTTTTGCAACAATTCATATCTACATGGCCTTCACCATAAGTATCCTTTATAGAAAATGTTCAAATTAGTTAGATGTTTTATATAAAATGTAAAAATTAGTTAAATGGTTAACAATATATTTCAAACTAGAATACTTAGTGAAGGATTGAGAAATAATACTCGATCAAAGTTATAATATTGTAATCCTTCGAAGCTGTTTGTAGCTAGCCTGAACTTATCCATATATACAAAAGATGACATGATTAAAATGATGCAAAAGTCTCATTCTTAAACAAAAAAAGAACATTATCTTATATTTCAAATGCGCGAATAACCTCAGATGATGGGCATTCTTGTCCATAGTACTCTCCTCCAAAAGAACTCAAATCCCCAATAAACTATACCAAATAATTAAATACTAAAAATAAGAAGTCGCACTTATTAAATACAAAACTAATGAAATAAATATATGCTATAAATGAATAAGAGAACCATTAAAAGTAGTGATATACTCATACGTTCTCTAGAATTGGATCATTGATGGATTCGTCCATAGAAGGAATGTACATTTCAAGCTCCATGGTTCTCTACAAAGTATCAATTAGACAGTAAAATTTAAGTATTTAACTATTAAATATCATTTTAATGTCCAGAAGAATGAGAAATATTTTTTACTTCCTTGCTGTGATATAACATCATCTAAATTAGCTTCTTTAGAAGTAGTGCTGACCTCCTCAATAGATTGGCTCATCATTTGAGATTGACAGATAGGCTCCTATGGAAAACAATAGTATATAATGATTAGCTCATACCTGTTCTATGATTTTAAGTATGAAAGTTTTACAAAAAATATCAAACAATTGAAAGGTCAACTTACTTTGTTTGTAACACTCCTTTTCTTGGTATACTTTCTACTTGATTGCTTCGAGGAGATCTGCCATCTATAAATGTCTTCATCTGTCCAACTGTACTATACTCCACTAAACTTCAAAGGCATGATATCATGATGATCTGAATGAATGATGCCTTTGATGGTTTCTTTTGTTGGTCCTTTTTGTGTCATAGATCATTACCAATATCTACTCCTCCAAACCACCTTCATACACGATGGTAGTCATCTAGCAATAGAGAGTGTTGGTCCTTAAAGTACTTTTCCAAGAGCTCCTTGCCATTTAGTTTACTCTTATCTTTGCCACTCATCTCAAGTGTCCTAAAGACGAACGTGGATGGACAAAAGTAGTAGAGCCTAAACCGCCTTCATAGCCACCCTCATCCATGTTTAAAACAACTAAATAGCACGATCACAAGATAAGAAGCATTCATTCAATCTCCTTGTCTCTACACACCTCTAGATACAACTCATACTCTGGCCACATCTCCTCCGAAAGCCAGACAACCTCAAAAAAAACCTAGTGGACTACATAGCCCTACACAAGCTCCTACTGAGTGAGCTCAAGCCCACAAAGCATTCAGATTCATAATGCATTTGATCTTACAACTCACTAGACACCCACCCCCACAAAATGACCACCCAAGCACTGCAGTTTCCCTTCTAGTTGCACACCACTGCCCATAAGGTCTCAGATACCTTGTGTTAGCATCCCACTGCTTTAGAGACTTACCATAAACTCAATGTAACGGAAAGACACCATTCGCCTTTCTCTGATGCATTGTAGCCTCCTCTATCAAAGCATCAAAAGTCCTTCTCCTCTCTATAGTCCATAGTCCTATTACCTCAACCAAGGCCTCTTCCCTTATTCAACAATGAGCACCTTTCTTACTACAACTAGCCACCCTCAAGCTCCTATCAATTCTTGAAAGATGAAGGGAGAAAGAATTAGCATCATAGCTCACCATCCTTGGCTTGTCCATGAAAGGAATATGTAGGAGACCCCTCATGATCAGTTGCAACACTTAATGGCTACTTCTATGCAGCCATGCACAAGCCCTTGCAAGCACAAGTCATCACTGTGCACACTTCATAAAATCCTCTCTAATCACCTTTTGTAGTAGCGCATCAATAGCTGAGTCCTTCTACAATGATTGTCTAGTCTAATATATGTGTAGCATCAAGGAACGTCTTCCTCTTCAGTCCTCAGGTTGACCAGACTTTCTCATCACTATCTCATGTGATGATCACTCGTTGCAGCTTGACCTACTCACGGTGCATAACCAAACTCTCATCGTCTGAGGTCTTTCTAGTTGCACAATCATCCATCAAGCTGCCTCCTACTATAGACATCCCAGAGAGGTGCTTCCACGATCGATTGCTTGCACCATCTCATCGCCTTACTTGCTTTGTACACTCTCCTCACAAGAACCACAAGCCTTTTTAATTGAGACATCCCCTACTTAGTAGTTGTGAGCCCCTCCTTTGCCTCAGCTTGCAAATAATGAGGCTCCCTACCAGCCCAGGTCTCCACAGTTTTTTCTCCAAGTAGCAATGCCTTCATCCTTGCTCCAAAGCTCACAAAGCTCTCAATTCTTCCAACCGTCCTCTAGCTCATGGCTGTCACCTCACCCTTTAGAAGCCTTCACCATCCATTAGTCTGCAATCTCCTTCTCCCTCCTAGCCTACAGTTGATGCCTCTCCACTTGCTCTCCAAACTCCCTCTCCTTGAATATTCTCCTCCCCTCCTAAGCGTGCATTCCCAGCCAAAGGGCTCTTCTCCCCACACAGTTGGGACCCCCAGCCAAAGGGCTCTCCTCCCCACATAGTCACGATCCGCACTTCCAAATCCATCCTCTGTCGATCCTTTTAGTAGTTCACCTGCAAGCTCCTTCCGCCATCTCGCCATCCAGAAGCTCCTTGCCTCATTTATGTAGCCACCTTTGCATGGATGCTTTTTTGATATGTGTCACATCATCCTAATTAGCGACCTCATGCTTTCTTTTTTTACCCCTCTTCCACCTTGCCTCAAAAACATTTCACCAAGACCATTGCCCACACAAATGGGTTCATATTTCACTAACACACAACCATCCTTCAACAAGGTATTTTGATGCATGCCCACTCATTTACCACACTAAAAAAAACACAATAAATTTACATTTGGTAATCAACCACTGACCCTGTCACACATGGGTACATTGATCTGGAGTGCATCCATCTGCTTTTCATCATCTCCCAGAAGTCTCTATGGAAGTATCTACCATCTCAAGGAAATATTAACATCAATGTAGAGTCCCTCACGAGGGTGTCCATAACTCAAAACCACCACCACTTAGCTATGTACAAAGCTATGCGCCTGGCCATTAGCATGCAACAAGTGAAAAACATTTTTTGTTTTTTATCCACACATCTCTAGGAACCCCTTTCTTCTACTGTGACATTCATGTCCAGCAAGTAAAAGGAAAAATTATCAAACCACCTGAATCAAAAACAAAGCAAGCTTGTACTCTATGCCTCTGCCTTTGTTTTCCCAGATCAAAAGGATAACTTTGAACCCTCCACCACCAAATATGCATAATCCACCATCCTCCTTGATCAAAAGGAATCAACAACACACTAAATTGATATAGCCAATAGCTCCTTTCATATACCCACATCCTCACTAAGCCTCCAGGATCCCATAGCTTATCGTCCCAAGACATCACACAACTCCACTGGCTATTAGCCATCACAGTTGTATCATGAGTCTTGTTGAGCTTCACATGAGCCACACCTTTTAAGGTCACTACCTCACACACAGATCTCATGGGTACAATCAGCCCATAATCTGTGATTAGGGACTTTTCAACAGGCTCAATTGCCTCAACCTTATAAGCTCCAAAACTTAGCCCATCACATGAATTATGAAGATCACCCAAGCACTACAAGGCATAGGCCCTTTTTCAACAAAAATATGGATGCTTTTTACATTAAAAAAAAAAAAAACGGGCACAAACGTTGTTATTAAAGTCGTTAAAAGCATCGGAAAAGAATGGTCACTATAAACTGTTGCTATATAGTGACACTGCTAAACGTCACTATATAGCGACTCTAATAAACATCGCTATATAGTGACACTAGTAAATGTCGCTATATAGCGACGATTAACAGAACTTTAAAAGAAGCATTAGTGGGGCTAAATAGGCCCATAGCAAGCCCTGTTTTGCCCCACTAATGCTTTTTTTTTTGGTAATTACAAAAAAAAGTTTTTTATTACAAAATTTTCCTTGCAAAAAAGGTGATACAAAATCGCTCAAATGAAATGATCGAGCAACAAAAGCATATACATGTCAAACATATACAACATTGTTTGTTACAAAATTACCCTTTCGAAAAGGGTGATACAAAATTGCTCAAATGAGCGAATATACAAAATGACATACATGGTCAAGTATATGGAAAATGCTACTACTACTACTACTACTCATTCGAATCATCCTCATCATCCTCGTCCTCGTCCTCGTCTTGTTGGCATGATCCTTGGTCCTCGTGAGTTGCGCCTTTTCCCTGATCCTCCTCACGTGCATCTGATCTTGGGCCTTGGTGATCGCTCACCCCTGGTGATCGGACACTCGTGCTTTGACCCTAAGAATGAATCATATAAATTGAAAATTAGATTGGAACTTAAAGAATAAAACAATTTAAAAAGTGAGATTACAAGTAGGAGTAGACTTATATCGTGCGAGCAGCCACCTTAGCCCAATTGACCGTTGCTCCCATTGCCTCTTGCTCAATAAATCACGGCTTTGTTCCTATGCGAAATGCGCATCACGTCTTTGCATCTGTACGAAGATGACCCATCGCAACTTGATGTAGATCCAATTTATGAAAGTTAGAGTAAGATAAAGTGCATGTAATATGTAGTAAAACAAATAGAACAATACATTAAATGAGAAGAAGTAGACTTACCATAGTTTCCTCGAATGCCGACTGTCTGGCTATACCAAAGTGCAAAGTACCTACGATGTCCAGCCGTCTCTTTGCAGCCCTCCTCTGACCCTTGAATGTTTTGGGATGGTCCCTATTCTACTTCTTGAATAACTTCCAATCAGTTTTGTCTGCCTAGCTGGGTTTAGCCATCCCCTTTGTGATGGAAGTACACAAGGTTGATCTACGATGCTTCAAGACCAAACCCATGTGCTCTCGCATATAATTCTCATTAAACTCCAAGTTTGGCGGGTTAGGGTATTTTTGTTTTAATTCATCAATGACCGCCTGCTTCTTTTGGTCATCTTGATACTACCAATCAATAGCAATGCCACTCTTGAAGTGATGACTCATCAACCACCTCATGGTGGCCATCATTGCTTTGCCCTTTCTATCTTCTATTATCTCTTCGGTAGTCGTGATTTGACAGGAGAGATCCTCGACTAAGTAAGGAGGACTGATGGTAGTAGAGTTAGAAGGAGTGGAAGCTCTGCGAGCGCTTTTGGAGTGAGGAGTAGCAGTGGGAGTAGGAGAGGGCAAGGGACTTGATTGATACTGTGTCTCCAGACCAAGTGGAGACCTATAGGGATGTGAGTGTGCTAAGTCGTGTACATCTCCCGAGTCAGTACAGCATAAGCGGCCCCTCCTACTCTTCCTTCCCTTACAAGAGGCACGTGCAAGTGATGATCCCTCGGTCGAAGGGGCACAAGGGGACGGCTGGGCAGTAGGTCCAGCCATCGGTGTAGGGGAGGGAATTGCTGAGGTCCTCTGAGATAGCAGAGAGAAGAATCTGGTTGCCTCCTCATCGATCATCTACACTACAAACTCGTCGGGACTGCCGACAAAGCCATGCACAGCTAGCAAAGGAGTTCCCCGAGGTGTAGTCGCAGTGCTATGTCCGAGAGGAGTTAGACCAGGGGTAGTCATAGTGCTAGGTTTGAGAGGAGCCAGTGGTCCCCCTAGGTGTCGCTTGAGAGGAATCAAAGTCCCTTGGAGCATATAGATCGTGATATCTCCTCCTGCGAGGCTGTCCGTACTCGTTGGACATACAACGTGATCCCATGTCTAACATAGACACAAACACAAAAATAAAAAACAAAAAACAAACATAAGCATAGGCATAGGCATAGGCATAAGCAAAGGAAAAGAGGAAGAAGATGGAAAGGAAAAGAGATTAGAAGAGGGGAAAGAGAGAAGAAGAGGGAAAGAAAAGAGAGGGAAAGGAAAAGAGATTGGAAGAGGGGAAATAGAGAAGAAGAGGAAAAAAGGAAGAAGAGGGAAAAGAAGAGGGAAAGAAGAGGAAGAAGAGGGAAAAGAGGAGGAAGAGGAGAAGAGGAAGAAGAGGAAAAGGAAAAGAGATTGGAAGAGGGGAAAGAGAGAAGAAGAGGGAAAGGAAAGAGGGAAAGAAGAGAGAAGAAGAGGGAAAGAAGAGGGAAAGAAGAGGAAGAAGAGGGAAAAGAGAAAGAAGAGAAGAAGAGGAAGAAGAGGGAAAGGAAAAGAGATTGGAAGAGGGGAAAGAGAGAAGAAGAGGGAAAGGAAAGAGGGAAAGAAGAGAGAAGAAGAGGGAAAGAAGAGGAAGAAGAGAGAAAAGAGGAAGAAGAGGAAAAGAGGAGGGAAAAGAGGTGAAGAGGAGGGAAAAGAGGAGGGAAAAGAGGAGAAGAGGAGGAAAAGAGGAGGAAAAAGAGGAGGGAAAAGAGGGGGGAAAAGAGGAGAAGAGAGAAGAAGAGGGAAAGGAAAGAGAGTTTGGAAAAGGGGAAAGAGGGAAAGAAAGAGAGAAGAAGAGGGAAAGGAAATAGGGAAAAAGAGACATGTGCTCATGCTTATGCATGAGCATATGTCTCCTTCTCCTATGCTCATGCATAAGCATAAGCATGAACATATGTCTCCTTCTCTTATGCTTATGCATAAGAGGAGTCTTATGCATAAGCATAAGCATAAGAGAAGGAGACACATGCTCATAAGCCCCTCTTATGCATAAGCATAAGCATAAGAGAAGGAGACATATGCTCATGCTTATGCTTATGCATGAGCATAAGAGCATGAGCATGAAAGAGGGGAAAGAGGGGGGAAAGAGGAGAAGAGAGAAGAAGAGGGAAAGGAAAGAGAGAAGAAGAGGGAAAGGAAAGAGAGATTGGAAAATGGGAAAGAGGGAAAGAAAGAGAGAAGAAGAGGGAAAGGAAAACGGGAAAAAGACACATATGCTCATGCTTATGCATGAGCGTATGTCTCCTCTTATGCTTATGCATAAGCATAAGCATGAGCATAAGAGCGTGAGCATGAAAGAGGCAAAAGAAGGGGGGAAAGAGGAGAAGAGAGAAGAAGAGGGAAAGGAAAGAGAGATTGGAAAAGGGGAAAAAGGGAAAGAAAGAGAGAAGAAGAGGGAAAGGAAAGAGGGAAAAAGAGACATATGCTCATGCTTATGCATGAGCATATGTCTCCTTCTCTTATACTCGTGCATAAGCATAAGCGTGATCATATGTCTCCTGCTCTTATGCTTATGCTTATGCTTATGCATACTCCTCAGTATGCATAAGCATAAGCATAAGCATAAGAGAAGGAGACATATGATCACGCTTATGCTTATGCACAAGTATAAGAGAAGGGGGAAAGAGAGAAGAAGAGGGAAAGGAAAGAGGGAAAAAGAGGGGGAAAGAGATTGAAAGATTGAAGGAGAAGGAGAAGGAGAAGGAAAGGAGGGAAAGAAGAGGAGAGAAGAGGGAAAGAAGAGGGAAGAGAGGGGAGGAGAGGCACTAAGATGCAGGCCAATGCAAATAACAAAAATAACAAATGGAAAAAAGAGGAAGAACTTACCTGGAATAGTACATCTCGCTCGGTGTTTTGTGGACTAGCCCTACAAAAGAGAGGAAACATACCATTTTTCAAATAAGATGTTAGAGGAAGGAGAAGATTACAAAAGCAACTTCTCAAAGAGATTGGATTGAGGAGACAAGGAGAAAGAGAAGGAAGAGAAATACAAAAAAGGCTAGAAGAGGCGAGTCTTCTTTCTTTCTTGAAATCTCGTTTTTTGATTCAATCCTTTGAAATCAAGCATGAAAACTAGTACACATCTTTAGCAATACAAGGAGAAGCACTCACAAAATGAAATCTCACAAAAAACTTACCTACATTGTTCAAAGAGACTCACCTTCTTAAAAAAATTCCTTTCAAGAAACCAAAGAGGGAGAAGGTTGGAGAGGGAGCACAAGTGTTAGGAGAGGGGTGAGTAGTGGTGAGGAGTGGAGAATAGAGTGGGAAGTCATCAGAAATAGGTGGGAGGAGAGATTGCTTTGCTTACAATAGAGATTAGAGAGTGCTAAAGAAAGCGCCATTTGTCGCATCGAGTTTCAAGTTTCAACCCACAGCGTCGCTATATAGCGACGCTGGTCAGTCGCTATATAGCGATGCTTTTAATTAAAAGCGTCACTATATAGCGACGAAACAGAGCAAGTCGTCACTATATAGTGACAGGACAGGTCAAAACGTCGCTATATAGCGACGCTTCAGGACACTTTATGTTTAAAGTTAAAAAAGAAGCTCATAGATGCTATTTTATAACTATTAATATATTTCCTTGCAACTTATGTTGTGATTTTATAAGTGTAGATGGTAAAGACGAGTGGAAGCTCGTCCGATGATGCGCCAATGCCTAGGAGCACAAAGTGGCTTATAGAGAGGTTATATTGTCATTGCACTCATTGCAAGTGAGAAGTACGACATCAACGTCATATTATCATGCACCACTTGTAGATGTATGGGGAGGAGCCTGAACCAGTACCCACCATTGGTGTTGCACATGTTGATGGATTATCGATAAGTCAAAGCTATTTAAGTTCGCGGTTAATATTGGATACTAGGATATACAAGATCTTATATTTACATGAAATCTTAAGACAGGATGAGGAGGCTGATGAGGGTATGCATATACCTTCACAATTTGAGCGAGACTATAGTCTCCCAGATGATGATGAGGGTATGGTCAATATGATGGATTCTATTTTTAGGGACACTACATCCCATGTACATGTGATGTCAGAGTCTGAGGTCAAAATGCAAGAGTTGCAATCAACACAATTATACGAGGGTACTAGGATGTCTAAACTGTGCTTGTCTCTCAATCTTGAATCTACAAGTAAAGTATGGGTGGTTGGATACAAGTGTCTTGGCCTTAATGAGGTTAGCCCTTGCATTAATTTGGCTCATTATTCGGATATTGTTTGTTTTGAGAATCATCATGTATGTATTAGTGTACCGAATCATCATTGTTCAAAGCCTATGTATGTTTGAATTATGATAGGTTTCTCTAGAATATCATTAGCATAAGAGAAGGAAAAACATATGCATAAGAGAAAAAGAGAGAAAGCGTATGCATATGTTTTTCCTTCTCTTATGCTAATGATCTTCTATGCTCATGCATAAGCATAAGCATAAGAGAAAGCAAATGCATATGCTCATGCATAAGCATATGAAAATAAGAGAAGAGATATGAAAATAAGAAAAGAGGAAAAAAGAGAGGGGAAAAGAACAGAAGGAAGAGGGGAAAAGAGAGAGAAACCATATGCCAATTCATCTTGAGTTTTGGCATAGCTTCTTTTCTTGCTTGTGAATTCATTGCATGCTTTGAGAGTATGGAATGGAAGTGTGTGATACTAGTATTGATGCAATCTATTATATGCCTATGCAAAATCATGTGAATGCATGTGATGTGTCGATTAGGTAGGGACTAACTATATGCTTATTTGTGGGATTTAATAGGGAAACTAAGACTCAATCATCCCTAATACAAAATTGATTAGGTCTTCGTAAATGTGCAAAAATGTGCATATGCTAGTGAGTGTGTGAGTAATAATCTAGTGCAAACTATATGTGCAAAAACTTGCATATGCTAGTGAGTGCACGTGTAACAATCTAGTGCAAACTACTGAAGTCTTGGGGTTCCCAAAACTTCATTATTGTCAGGGATGGCTTGCATGATGATGTTGTATTGCTTCAATCGGCTCCCGTTTATGATTGTGTTGAATTGGACTCCATCCAATGTTTCTAGCAGCACAGCTTGAACTTCAAATTCTTTTAGTGGTCTTGGCACTATGGGGACACTGCCACTTGTGTTATTCTTGAAGTACTCCAGCACTTCTTGAAGATCAACCTTTGATGGTGTTGAACTAGCCTGACATGTGCCATGTGTATAGAGTGGCATAGTATTATAACCAATTTGTTTGGCTCTTGGAGACCCTTCTTTTTCCTTTTTTTCTTTTTGATGAATTCTCTTGATCGATCTTCATACGTACATGTGGCTTATACTTCCGAAACTTCTTACGTTGGGAACTGTGGGGTAACTTTTCCATTGGTAAAGTGTTTCCAAGTAAGGGTTCATTTGCTGCGCATACTCATTCCAGTCCGTCAGAATACCATTCAAGAGGCTGTGGTTTTGATTTTGAGGGAGCTGGTTTTGCAAGATACAATTCGACGATCCTTGTTTGGACTCATTTGAATTCATTGAAGTGTTCGGCCTTGGCTTTTTTGCGATCTCCTCCTTTAGCTTCCTTGCGGGATCTTCTACTGTTACTCAACTTTAAAGGTTTAACTTTTGGGAGCTCTGCCATTAGGGCATGCAGATTGGCTAAGTCATTATCAAAGATTTGATCTTCAATTTCAGCATTCTCAGCCTCTGTTTCAAGGTCCCAAGGAAAATCTGAGTCATCATTGGTATGGGTATCTTCTTCAGGTTCATTATACCACTCGAGGTCAGCCATAAAGAATGGCATCTCTAGATTGATTGGTTCTTCATGTGTCGATGGAGGATCTACTTGTAGCACCTTAGCATCTATTTGTGAGAAGATGGGGTCTAATAAATGGTAGTTGTCGATGGTTACCAATGTTTGTATCCATTTATTGACATTGCTTTGTGAGTTACCCACTATGGCATGCTATTGCAAGGGAGGTGATTTGCTTGAGATTGTCATGGAAGATGTGTCATCCAATGATCTAGGCACAATTCATTTTATAGCTCCTATTCCTACATTCACCTTGGCTATGGTGTCGCGATTTTGGATTGTTAGTCTATTAGTTCCCTAGTCATGGACCTGATGCTTTCGATAACCAAGGACATCCTAGTAAGGTTTGATAGGATTTTTTGGAAAGATCCAAGATTGTGAATTGAAGGGAAAAGTGGACTCCTGCGACCTTTGTGGACATGCCATTTACTATTCCCAAGGGTTTAGCCCGTGACTCATCGGCAAGGCATATGTTGAAATTATCCTTTTGCATTGGTGGGAGACCCCATTCTTTGTAGATCTCCTTTGATAGGACATTTACACCTGCTCCACCATCCACTATGGCTTGGACTTCATTATATGCCTTGTGGATCAAAGGCACAATGATGTTGCGTATGTCATCTCTCTCATCCATCTGCATAGGGATATCTTCGATGTCGTTCATAGATGGAAGAGGATTTGTGACTTCAATCCATCCTTTGAAACTCTCCCAGAGATTGGGATAATTCTGTAGGAGGATTCCGATGGGAGATGATGTGAGGGGAGGTGATGCGAGGGGGAGGGAATTGTGAGGTGGAGGAGGGTGGCAAAAGGGCGGGCAAAGGGGCATGCGAAGGGGTGGTGCAGGCATTGGCAAAGGGGCAGTGAAGGGGTGGGCAGGTGCTGTTGTTGGCGACTCTGTCATTGGTGAGGCGGGCATTGCGCCACCCTGGGTGGCTCTGCGAGCACCGTCGCAAGCCATCGGTACCCTGTAGCAAGGTCCAAGGTTCAAGGGCTTTGAGCCATTGTCAATTAGAGGAGGAGAGGGAGGAGGAGAGAGGAGGAGGAGGAGGAGGGAGGAGGAGGAGGAAGAGGGAGGAGGAGGAGGAGGAGGGAGGAGGAGAAGGTAGGAGGAGAAGGAGGAGAGGGAGAGGATGGGTTGCAAGGCTGGAGGAGAGGGGACGAGTTGCAAGATTAGGATATGCTTTTGGACGTGGAGTGCAAGGAAGCATGGACACTTGAGACAATTACTCGGAATACCAAAGTAGAACTCAACAAAATGCCCTAAAAAGTGTGGGATTCATTCCATTATGGGGTACTTATACAAGTTGGAGAGCTTCTCTCTCTGCATGTATGAATTGTAAGACATTCTCTCTCTACATGTAGAACTTGCATGTAGGAGTTGCATGTAGAACTCGCATGTAGGAGCTGCATGTAGAAGTTGCATGTAGGAATCGTATGTAGAACTTGCATGTAGAACTCACATGTAGGAGTTGCATGTAGAACTCGCATGTAGGAGTTGCATGTAGGAGTTGCATGTAGAACTTGCATGTAGAACTCGCATGTCAGAGTTGCATCTAGAACTCCCATGTAGGAGTTGCATGAAGGAATTGCATGTATAACTCGCATGTAGAACTTGCATGTAGAACTCGCATGTAGAACTCACATGCAGGAGTTGCATGTAAGAATCATATGGAGAACTTGCATGTAGAACATGCAAGTTGGATTTCTAAGAGGGATTATTTCTAGCCTTATGCAAGTACAAGCGGAGCTTTGCTACTACTCTACACACACATTCTATTCTACCTAAGTCCATTTTGGCATAGAGACAACAAAAACAATGAACAAGCTCAAACCGCATTTTTGAGCAAATGTACTGAAGCCTACTCTAATCAATAAGTTTGGACTCTACCATCCTCCTAAACCATACAATGTAGATGAGATTGCCTAGTAAAACTACTCATAGAGTGCCTTTGAGAGAAAGCTTTGGAATGGTCATTTCATCTTACTAACAGGAAAAACCAATGACTTGTGATAGATTGCTTACCTGGGCTTGTGTGTACAGTTGGAGCTAGAGCTGGGGAGGTGTGAGATGACCTAGGGAGGTTGTTTGAGAGAAAGCTATGGAATGGTCATTTCACCTTAACAATAGGATAAACCAATGACAGGTGATGGATTGCTTATCTAGGCTTTATGTAGAGCTAGATCTGGAGCTGGAGCTAGAGAGGTGTGAGATGGAGTTGGGGTGGTTGTGGCTGGAGCTGCAATGGGACTCTATGATGCAGGTGGTGAGGTTGGAGTTGGAGCTGCAGTGGAACTCTATGATGGAGGTGGTGAGGTTGGAGTAGGAGTTGGTGAGGTAGTGAGGTTGGAGCTGCTGGAGGTGGTTGGACCTAGAGGTGGTGAGGTAGTGAGGTTGGAGGCAACTGAAACTAGAGATAGGGATGAAATGAAGGGTAACTCTACTTAGAGGCAGTTTTTTCTCAAAATCTATGCAAGAAATCATGAGGAAATAAATGCACAGGTACCTAGAAGACCATTTTCCACATGTGTGGTTCACAAGACACATGTGTCATGCATTGAAAGCTGTGCCCTTTCCCCTTATCTACACTTTTCTCCATCCCTCTAGCAGTTTTGGTCTACACTTTCCTCCATCCCTACACCACATCCTTATCTGCATCATTGATCAGGTTATAATATTGTAATCCTTTGAAGCTATTTGTAGCTAGCATGAACTTATCCATATATACAAAAGACGACATGATTCTTAAATAAAAAAAGAACATTATCTTATATTTCAAATGCGTGAATAACCTCAGATGATGGGCATGCTTGTCCACTATAGTACTCTCCTCCAAAAGAACTAGAATCCCCAATAAATTATACCAAAGAATTCAATTCTATAAATAAGAAGTCACACTTATTAAATTTAAAACTAATGAAATAAATAAATGCTGTAAATGAATAAGAGAACCATTAAAAGTAGTGATATACTCATACCTTCTCTAGAATTGGATCATTGACGGACTCGTCCATAAAAGGAATGTATGGTTCAAGCTCCATGGTTCTCGCTACAAAGTATCAATTAGATAGTAAAATTTAAGTATTTAACTATTAAATATAATTTTAATGTCCAGAAGAATGAGAAATATTTTTTACTTACTTGCTGTGAGATAACATCATGTAAATTAGCTTCTTTAGAAGTAGTGCTGACCTCCTCAATAGATTGGCTCATCATTTGAGATTTACTTAAAGGCTCCTATGGAACACAATAGCATATAATGATTAGCACATACCTATGCTATGATTTTAAGTATGAAAATTTTACAAAAAATATCAAACAATTGAAAGGTCAACTTTGTTTGTAACACTCCTTTTCTTGGTATACTTTCTACTTGATTGCTTCAAAGAGATCCACCATCTATAAATGTCTTTGTCTCTGCAACTATACTCTACTCCACTAAACTTCGAAGGCACGATTTCATGATGATGTGGATGAATGATGCCTTTGATGGTTTCTTGTTGGTCCTTTTTGTGTCATAAATCATTACCAATCTCTACTCCTCCAAACCACCTCCATATATGATGGTGGTTATCTAGCAATAGAGAGTGTTGGTCCTTAAAGTACTTTTCCAAGAGCTCCTTCCCATAGCATTTATCTTATCTCTGCCACTCATCTTAGGTGTCCTAAAGACGTCATCATAAGTAGGTGTTGAAATTGCACCCAAGACTAGAATGGGATAATTGGAAATTATATTGGAACTTAGAGAATAAAACAATTTAAAAAGTGAGATTACAAGTAGGAGTAGACTTATACCATGCAAGAAGCCACCTCAACCCAATTGACCGTCACTTCCAGTGCCTCCTACTCAATAAACCACTACTTTGTTCCTATGAAGAACCCACATCTCGTCCTTGTGTCTGTGGGAAGGTGACCCATTACAGCTTGTTATTGGCCCAATTTACGAGAGTTAGCTAAAATGCATGCAATATACACATGATAAACAAGAAAGAACAATAAATTAAATGAGAAGAAGTGGACTTACCATGGTTTCCTCGAATGCCAACCCTCTGCCTACACCAAAGTGCAAAGTACCGATGGAGTCCAGTTGTTTCTCCTCGTAGCCCTCCTTTGTCGAACAGTTCGAGATGGTCCTTGTACTTCTTCTTGAAAAACTTCCAGTCAGCTTTGTTTGCCCAGCTGGGTAAAGCCTTCCCCTTTGCGATGGAAGTATGCAAGGTTGACCTACGATGCTTCAAGACCCCACTCATGCACTCTCTCATGTAATCCGAATTAAACTCCCAATTTGGGGGGGTAGGGTATTGTCTTTTCAATTCATCGATGACTACCTGCTTCTTTTGGTCATCTTGGTATCACCAGTTAGTAGCTATGCTGCTCCTGAAGTGGTGGCTTATCAATTGCCTTATCGTGTGGCCATCACCATTGAGCCCTTTCTATTTTCTATTATCTCTCCAGCAGCCGTGATTTCATAGGATAGGGCCTTGCTTCAGTAAGGAGGACTCATAGTAGTGGCAGAGCCAGAGTGAGTGGTGTTATTACGAGCACTTATGGAGCAAGGAGCAGGAGTGGGAGTAGGAGAGGGCAAGGGACTTGACTAGTACTGGGTCTTGGGACAAGTGGAGACCTGTAGAGATGTGAGTGTGCTGACCTGTCTACATATCCTCGAGTTAGCACAACATAAGCGACCTTTTCTACTCTTCATTCCCTTATGATGGGCATGCCTAGGTGATGATTCCTTAGTTGAAGGGGCTAGAGGGGATAGCTGGACAATAGGTCTAGCCATCGGTGTAGGAGACGGATTTGCTGAGGTCCTCTAGGATAGTAGAGAGAAAAATCTTGTGGCCTCCACATCGATCATCCGTGTGACAAACTTGTCGAGACTCCCAACAAAGCCATGGGCTTCTAGCAAAGGATTTCCCCGAGGGGTACTCGAAGTGCTAGGTCCGAGAGGAATTGAGCCATGGGTAGTCACAGGGGTAGGCCCCTGAGGTTTCACCTGAGTGGAATCAAAGTCATCTAGAGAGTAGAGATCGTGATGTCTCCTCCTATGAGGGTTTTCATACACATCAGATGTGCGACGTGATCCCATGTCTAATTTGGGGGGATTGGACAAACGTAGACACAAATACAAAAACACAAACATGAAGGAAAAAAACAAAAAACAAGAGCAAGTAAGAAGTAGAAAGACAATTATGAAATACAAACTCATGATGTTATGAAAAGGCAATTAATCGCTTGTTAAAATTATGAAATGGCATCAACACATAAATGATAAATATGAAAAAGAAAGGAAAAAAGAGAAAGAGAGAGGGGGAAAGAGAAGGAAAAAAGAGAGATGAAAAGAAGAAAAGAGAGGAAACAAGAGAAAAAGAGAGAAGAGAAAGGAAGAGAAAAAGAGAGGAAAAAAGAGAAGGAAAAGCATATGCATATGCTTATGCATGAGCATAAGAGAAGGAAAAGCATATGCATATGCTCATGCATAAGCATAAGCATAAGAGAAGGCAAATGCATATGCTCATGCATAATCATATGAAAATAAGAGAAGAGATATGAAAATAAGAAAAGAGAGGAAAAAAGAGAGGGGAAAAGAAGACATGGAAGAGGGGAAAAGAGAGAGAAAGCATATGCATAAGCGAAAAAGAGAGAAAGCATATGCTTATGCTTATGCATGAGCATATGAGCATATGCTCATGCATAAGCATAGGCATAGGCATAGGCATATGCTTATGAAAAGAAGAGAAAAAGAGAGGGGAAAAGGAAAAGAGATTAAAAGAGGGAAAAAGGAAGAGGGGAAAAGAGCATAAGCATAAGAGAAGGAAAAACATACGCATAAGAGAAAAAGAGAGAAAGCATATGCTTATGCTTATGCATGAGCATATGCTCATGCATAAGCATAAGCATAGGCAAATGCATATGCTCATGCATAAGCATAAGCATAAGAGAACGCAAATGCATATGCTCATGCATAAGCATATGAAAATAAGAGAAGAGATATGAAAATAAGAAAAGAGAGGAAAAAAGCGAGGGGAAAAGAAGAGAAGGAAGAGGGGATAAGAGAGAGAAAGCATATGCTTATGCTTATGCATGAGCATATGAGCATATGCTCATGCATAAGCATAAGCATAGGCATAGGCATATGCTTATGAAAAGAAGAGAAAAAGAGAGGAAAAAAGAGAGGGGAAAAGCAAAGAAGGAAGAGGGGAAAAGAGATTGAAAGAGGGGAAAAGGAAGAGGGGAAAAGATCATAAGCATAAGAGAAGGAAAAACATATGCATAACAAAAAAAGAGAGAAAGCATATGCTCATGCATAAGCATAAGCATAAGAGAAAGCAAATGCATATGCTCATGCATAAGCATATGAAAATAAGAGAAGAGATATGAAAATAAGAAAAGAGAGGAAAAAAGAGAGGGGAAAAGAACAGAAGGAAGAGGGGAAAAGAGAGAGAAACCATATGCATAAGAGAAAAAGAGAGAAAGCATATGCTTATGCTTATGCATGAGGATATGAGCATATGCTCATGCATAAGCATAAGTATAAGCATAAGCATAGGCATAGGCATAGGCATATGCTTATGAAAAGAAGAGAAAAAGAGAGGAAAAAAGAGAGGGAAAAAGAAGACAAGGAAGAGGAAAAAAGAAGAGAAGGAAGAGGGGAAAAGAGATTGAAATAGGGGAAAAGGAAGAGGGGAAAAGAGCATAAGCATAATAGAAGGAAAAACATATGCATAAGAGAAAAAGAGAGAAAGCATATGCTTATGCTTATGTAGGAGCATATGAGGAAAAGAAGGGGGGAAAGAGGGAGGAAAATAGAAAAAGAGGGAAAGAAGAGGGAATAAGAGAAGAGAGGGGAAGAGAGGGTTCCTACACCCATCACTGCAGCTATCGCTTAAGGTGCTAGGTGCAGGCCAATGCAAATAATGGACATAACAAAAGGAAAAAAGAAGAAGCACTTTCTTACTTGAAAAAGTTCGCTCCGTCTTTCGTGGACTAGCCCTACAAAAGCGAGGAAACATAAAATTTTTTAGATAACTAGTTAGAGGAAGGAGGAGTTTGGAGAAGCAACTTTTCAAAGGGATTGGATTGAGGAGACAAGCATAAGCCTACAAACAAGGAGAAAGCAGAGGAAGAGAAATACCAAAAAGAGAAGAGGTGAGTGTTTTCTCTTTCACCAAATTTCGTTTTTTCTCCTTAACCTCTAAAAATCAAGCATGAAAATTAGCACATAGGCTTAGCAATACAAGGAGAAACAATCTTCAACACTCACAAAAGAAATCTCACAAAAGTGAACCTACATTGCCTAAAGAGACACACCTTCTTGAAAAACTTCCTTTCACACAAGCAGAGAGAGAGAAGGGTGGAGAGGGAGCACAAGTGTTGTGAGAGAGGCTACGTAGGCATGAGGAGTGTGGGGAATAGAGAGGAGGAAAGTGAGGTCATCGAATATAAGGTGGGAGGATTGATTTTTGCTTTTCCCACAATAGAGATGTGAAAGATGCCATCGTGCAGGGTTTCAAGTTTTAGCCCCCAGGATTGTTATATATGGACACTAGTCAGTCGCTATATAGCGACGATTATATCCTAAAGCGTCACTATATAGTGATATAATAGGGCAAAGTGTCGCTATATAGTGACGGTTCAGGGCACTTATTATTAGAAGAGAGAAAAGGATCTCATGGGTGCCTATTTTTTGGATCTTGATAGATTTCCTTGTAGCTCATGTTATGATTTTAGAGGTGTGCAAATGGAAGGGACGAGTGGAAGCTCATTAGATGATGCACCAATGCCCGGGAATGCAAAGTGGCTTATAGAGAGGTTGTATTGTCATTCCACTCATTGCAAGTGAGAAGTACGACATCAACGTCGTATTGCCATGCATCACTTGCTGACATATGGGAAAGAGCCTGAACCAGTACCCACCGTTGGTGTTGCACATGGTAATGGATCATCAATAAGTCAATGCTATTTGAGTTCCTGATTAATATTCCATACGTACACGACACGAAACCTTGAGACAAGGTCTTATATTTACACAAAATCTTGAGACAGGATGAGGAGGGTGGCAAGGGTGTGCATATACCTTCACACTTTGAGCAAGACTATAGTCTCTTAGATGTGCCAGATGATGGATTCATTTTTTAGGGGCACTACATCACATGTACATGTGATGTTCGAGTGTGAGGTCATTATGTGAGAGTTGCAATCAACACAGTTGTACGGGGGTGCTAAGATGTCTAAACTATGGCCTTGTCTCAATCTTGAATCTGCAAGCAAAGTATGGGTGCATGAATACAAGTGTCTCGGCCTTAATGACGTTAGCTCTCGCATTAATTTGACTCATTATTTGGATATTTTTTGTTTTGAGAATCATCATGTATGTTTGAGAATCATCATTATTTGAAGCCTATGTATGTTTGAATTGCGATAGGTTGCTCCAAAAGATGTTGCCTGCACCAAATACCATGCCCGCATCAAGAGATGAAACGAAGAAGATACGATCAATGGTGGGTATGGATTATGATACCATGCATGCTTGCTGTAATGATTGTATTCTCTTTCGCCAGTGAGCATGGAGATTTGGCTAGTTGTCCGGAGTGTGGGGAACAATGATACTTAGATGACTTGTAGTGTGAGTAGATACCGGTGAAGGTCTTGAGACACTTTGCCATCATTGCAAGAATACAACATATGTTCCAATGCAAATCCATAGTGGAGTTGATGACTTAGCATACATCTCATCGGTCCATTGATGACACATTGAGGATTCCCATAGATTGTGTAGCTTGGAAGCACATAGACAATTAGTGAGGACTTTGTGAGGGAGCCACGCAACTTACATCTTGGGCTCGCCATGGACAACGTGAACCCTTTCGGTTTACGCTCAACATCTTGGTCGACATGGCCCATACAATATCCCACCATGGCTAACAATAAAGAAGGGACATCTCATGCTTGCGCTATTTGTGCGAGGGAAGTACAATGCCAAAAATATGGATGTGTGCATGGCACCTTTGAAAGAGGAGTTATAGATCTTATGGAGAGGAGTGCGGGTCTTTGATATTTCCAAAGCTGCTAGACATACCAATGATATTTTGGTCAAGGGTATCTTGATGTGCACAAAGATCAATGCTAGTGGATGATATGAAGCCAAATCTATGTGAAAGCCTGCAAGGGTTGAAAGATAAGTTGACTATTAGAGAGATTTAAGCGATTTTAGGCATGTAGCAACAAGACTTTTATGGCAACAAGTTCGAAAACTGAGTTACATTTTTTTACCATGAAGACCATTGGCATGCTTTTTAGTAAAGATTACATACTGCTTTAAATTTAATTTGCTTCACAAATGTTTCTTGCTAGACATGTCAAATTAAGATCTCTCTGTTTCAGAATATGCTCTTGCATACCCGAAGCTATGACATATTTCTTTGCATCATCATATAAGGAAGCTTTGTCCTCGTATGATTTGGGGCTCAAGACAAGGTCAAGATTTGGCACATGACCTTGCCCCATTGAGCATGAGGTCAAGATTTCTAGAATTGCTAAAACTTCCTCACTTTGCTCGTTGCCCACCACAAACTCATGCATTGTGTAGTTCACCTCTATCAAAGCACTTGTAGGTTTTTTCTTTACTCCCGTGTGTTTTCTTAGCTCCTCTATCCTATATGCCTCATCCCACCTACCAACACTTACATTGATGCTCGCCATGAGCATATATGAAGCAATAGATTCTCGATTCATCAAGACCAGCTATTGAAAGCATCTCAATCCTAGGTTTGCTTCCCCTACATAAGTTTTGCAGGAATTGAACAAAGCTATTCCCATTTCTTCAGATGGAGGACACTGCATGGTTTCAAGGAATTTCTCTTTCTCATACAATCGCCCTGATTGTGCAAAAAGATCAATCATGCACGTATAGTGATCTAGTGTTGGTGCAATGCCATACTCTTCTCTCATAACCTTGAAATATTCCAGGCCCTTGAATACTAGGTTGGTATTACTACATGCAGTTAGAAGACACGTGAATGTAACAGCATCTCATGTTACACCCAGTTCTTGCATGTCCTCAAAACATTGCACAACCATGCTACCCTCTTCATTCAGGCCATATCATTTTATCATTGCACTCCATGACACCACATGTTGAACTGGTAGTTTGTCAAAGACTTCCTGTGCCTCTAAAAGTGAGCCACATTTGGCATACGTGTCAATCAAAGTGCTACCAACATAAAGGTCTCTTTCAAAGCCCTTTTGTGTAATCTTCGAATGAATTTCTTGGCCCTTGCCTATGGCTCCTATGCTGCCACAAGACACAGAGAAACATGACATCACTTGGAGAGACACCTTGTGCTTGCATTTGCTCAAATATTTTCAGTGCTTCCTGTTGAGGTCGATGTTTAGCATATCCTACAATTAGTGAGGCCCAAATCACATCTCGTACCAAAATCTTGTAGAATACTTTTTGTTCCTCCAAAAATGAGCCACATTTGCAATACATGTCAACCAAAGAGTTGTCAATAAGGAGGTCTTCATCAAAGCCTTTTTGTAAGACCATAACCCATCATGGCTACCATGTCATAAAATATATGTAAGACCATAATCTATCATGGCTGTCATGTCATAAAATATCATCAAGAAATTCTCCAAAGCCTGTATTCATCATGAACCACAACGTGAACATATAGCTTATAAGTAAGAATGTTCAAGGAGAAGGGATTGTGTAATGTAGTAAAACTTTAAGAGCTTGTGAATCATCATACTTGCAACATGCTCTAATGGCAATGAGTTTGATCCAATGAGCTCTTCTAATCTAAGTCTCCAAGAAGCAAAAAATACTCTCAGAGTGTCTATGTCTTCTTGAGACCAACCATTATTTCAGGTGTAATCATAGAAAGCATGAGCAATATCTATGATTAAGAGACCCAAATCATAGACTTTCTTTGGAATGTCTTTGATTTCACACAAGACATAAGGCAAGCACCATTGCACAAACTTTTGATTTTCTTTGGCCTTGTAGCTCTCATGCTACTTGCTAGGAAACCTTGGCCATCGATTGTATTAAATGGAATAAGGTGTGACTTTTGCCATTCTATGTGCTTCATCATCAATTTCTTTTTTGACTCTATTATCAACATCACTCATCAAATAATTGATATACTTTGAAAACATATTCCATGCCAAGATATGCATGCAATCAAATACCAAGTACAGAGATAAGTCAAACACATATAGATCATATAGTCTCCATAAACATGATCTACCTGAAAGACCCACCTCCTTGATAATGTCTTCATGTTGAGTTTGAGTGCTTGCTCACTCTGCACGAATCGACTCTTGCAACATACCTTTTGTAAATATTTTCATTGGAGCATATTTGAATTGCAACTTATTTTGATCACATAGGTATCTATTTGAACCTTCACTTTGCAAAGTGGCTATAGGCTTGTCTCTATGACAAAAGGATTGGCCACCATTCTTAAAGGATCCAATTTTACATTGAGTTGGATGGTCTCCAGTGACCATCATAAGCATAGCACATGCCTTCAAGGTTTGATTAAAAGAGTTGCCACATCCAAAGATATATGACACTAGATAATTGTAATGTACCTCAATTCCTTGCATGAATAGACTTTCCAACTCATCTATCAAAGGTTTCATAAAAACAAACAAGAGTTTATTTGAGCTCCCAATAATTTTTTTGCAACTAAATGGAATAAATAATACAAGAATTACTCCAACCAAGAATTTCTTTCTGCAATTGAGGACCTTGACCTCGACAACATTGCAATTCTTTTGGATTGATGCCTAGAAACCATCCCAATGTATAATAGAGAAAAGTTTTGTGGATCTTCCTATAGATTTAAATAAAGACACATTTAGAATACAACACTATATGGCATACTTTATCATAAATTCATTGAGACTACATATGGTGTATGATTTACAAAATGTACCTTGCAATGTCATTGGGGACCTTGTATTGGAGCTTGACAAGTCTTGCAAATAAGTTTGTACATTTTCTCATGTTCATTCCCACCCTCTAGAAGAGCTTTTGACTTTAGTGAAGGATGTCATGCTCTATAAGCTTGTTTGATGCTTTTGCATTTCTCACCATCCAAAAATCATCAATTGTAATACTATCATTAGAATTATTTGGTACCATCCATTTGTCTTTATTTCTCCACATTTCCAAAAATTCATGGCATAAAGATCTACCTTTTGTAAGAGATTTGATCAGCTGCTCACGAATCGGAATATAGTCAAAGCTTAAGTTATCCTTTCTAGGAATTTGACATTTTTCACATTTCTCACAATAGGTACCACAATCACACTTTAATTTTCTCTTACCTGTAACATTGCTATTGCATTAACATTCAAGAGTATCACCACTATAATTTTCTTCTTTGCTTGGTGGAAAGAGTTAAGGAGCAGGTACATAATCTTCTTTTCCTTGGCATATTCTATATTGCATGAAACCAACCATACCAAGCCTTGTAAACATGGTACTTAGTTGTTCCCAACATGTAGGAATATTTATCCCACCTAGGTTTCCATCCCATGTTTCTGGCAATTGGACTAATAGTTTACCCAAGCTTGGTGTATCTATTTTTTCTAGTGCTCTAGAAATAGTACCACCCATATCTCCAAATAGGATTTTAAGCATACTATCTTGAAACTCCACTGAAGCTTGATGTTCATCCCGAACAGCTTGCAATTCAATTAGCTTTTGTATTATTTTATCAACCAATGATAACTCCAAGACATCCATGCTATCCTCTTCATCATGATATTAATCGTCATGTATATGAAGAAATACATTATCTTGATGAACATCATTACCTTCCATCTCATGTGTAGGTTCATTGTCCTCCCCTTCTCTAAGTTTTGCAATGCTAAAATGTGGAGCGTGTAAACCAAGATTTGTTGCAATAGTTTCAAATCTCTTATCAACTTGCATATGCCTTGCATAAGTTGATGGAGCAACAAAATGACCACCACGGCAATAAATTTGACATCTACATGACGATACTTGCCTCTGTCCATTAGGTGATTCCATAGGTTCTTCATTCCTATGAGTATTATCGTGAATAGAATGATGCTCATTCACATTTGCCAAAATCGATGGATGTATATTTCCAATCGAGTCTTGTTGACAATGTGCATAATATGTGCTTCGTCTCACATCTTGATAACCTAGAGGAAAATGCTTAAACCTATAATTGCATCTACATATTTGTAGGCTATCATCTATTGCCATCTGGAATAAGCCACATGAAATCATAAATAAAACACCCTAGAGGACAAACACTTATATAGGCAGCTCAACAATGTCCATCATATATAAAAACAAAGAAAGCATGACACAAGTGCATAACATATGAAAACATTGAAAGGATAACAACACATAAGGGATAGATATAGAAGATAGGGATTTAATCCATAAGTCTAATGAGTAGGTAGAAAATATATATAATAAGTGCATGACATAAAATAAAATTGCATGGAAGAGATCGTAAAGGAACCATTAGATGTAAGAAACAATTACATGGACCCTTTGAAAGTGGTCACAAAGACTCTTGAGATGTACATAGAATAGCATAACCATACATATATAGGCATAACATAAATACATAAATAGCATAGAGACATACCATAACATAACCACAAGCATAGAGGCATAGCATGGATAAACACATAGCATAACCATAAGCATAGAGACATGGCATGGATAAACACATATCATAAAGCATAGAGACATAGCATAAAGCATGTCCATAAAGATGATAACCATAAACACATAGCATAACCATGATAATGAATTTATATAGATAGGCATGCATAAGCATACATAGGCATATATAGGCATGTACATAGCATAGCATAACCATACATATATAGGCATAACCATAAGCATAGAGACATAGCATAACCATAATCATAACCATACATATATAGGCATAACCATAAGCATAACCATAAGCATAGAGACATAAGATAGCATAACCATAAGCATAGAGACATAGCATGGATAAACACATAGCATAACAATAAGCATAGAGACATAGCATTAACCATAGAGATGTAGCCGCTCACTTTATTTTGCATGGTTGTTAGATCGCTCACTCTGTCACTTGATGTGGCATCCACGTCACAAGGATCAATGCAATCATACCATCCTAGGATCCAAACGTAAGGGTAAAGTAAGCCATGAAGCACATAATGGATGTGGCTGATGCTACCCTCCTACCGACAAGACGAGGTGAGGTGTGCATAATTGGCAATGCAAGCATCTTCCATGATCTGAACGATTGGAAGTACGTACGACCGCATCAACGTAGTGGTCTCCAACGACGACATTGTAGTAGTATGGGATTGCAGCGATGCAGCACATGGACAGTGGCCCATCATGAATTGTTTCCCCCGCTATGAGGGAGAATGCATACTACATTCATTGCATGATCAAATCTAATAAGCCTCATAGTGGAGTCGTTGCCACTTTACTTTGCAAAGATGTTATATGCAAAGTTCGTGCTGGATGTGCCTGTAGACTTTGTCAGCAAAACCTAGGACATGCAGCAAAAAGCCAATGCAACCAAGGACAGTCGATGCCACTGTTATCCCCACCATTCCAACACCACCTGCTAATGTGGGAAGCTTGACCTTAGGTAGATGAAGTACATGCCATTTGGTTACATGCGTGGTCATATTCATTATATCATACATAGCATACTCATTAGCCATATTGTGCATCTGTGTAGTTTCTATGAAAAGCTGTGAGTTAGTTATGAATGTGCATGAAGGCACGGGAGATGAAGGCTTTGAGGGTGGTGATGGTGCAAAGGGTCCTCACGCTACATCACAAAGTACATCGCTGGAAGATCTCACATTTTTTAGCATCATAGTGCATGATGCTATGTTTGAGTAGTATTGACCAGTGATGAGTGAGGATGAGTGCCTGCAAGTGGAAGTCAAGTGCATGAATGCCATTATTCAACAAGTCGGTTAGAGGCAAGACCTTGAAAATGCCTATACGGAGCAATGCTACATCTCTGATGTGTATTCTCAGCAAGCATGAGATGCACAAGCTGCCCTCCAACACATTGAAGATAGAGGTCGTATTCATAACTTGGATCAAAATTTTGTGGACTAATTGGCTGCAAAAAATCAATCCACCCTTCTGTCGTGTATCACCATGTGAATGGTCGATCACGCATAATACCATGTTTTTCACCTAGTGTCTGCACAATCGTGAAGAAACATGCCTCGAGGTGTGTTATTAAAAAATGAATGTATCCATTGGGCATGTCCCTTTGCATTCATGTTAATCCCACCTATGTTTATACACGTGAAAATTATCGTGCCCATCGGATATTGTTTGCATGGTTGATCACCCATCAAACTATGTTTTTAAACCTAATGTCATACACAATCATCAAAAAACACACTCTGAGTTGTGTTATTCAAAGTTGCACGTATTTAATTGGCATCCTGCTTTGCAAGTGAATAAACCCCACCTCTATTGAGGTATTTACAAATTATCGTGCCCATCCAATATGTTTTGTATGGTATATCATGCATGAAACCATGTTTCTCACATAGTATCCTACACAATCATCAAAAACCCCCTCTCCAAGTGTGTTATTCACACATGTATGTATCTGATGAGCACACCACTTTGGCACATGCATCTTTCCCATAAAATCTGGTTTGCATGGTCAATCACCCATCAAACCAAGCTTTTCACCTTAGGGTGTCTTGCACAATCATAAAAAAACACGCTCCTAGGTGTGTTATTCAATGGTGGATGCATCTGATGGGCATTGTGCTTTGCACATGCATTAATACCACCTATATCAAGGCACATGGAAAGTATCACGCCCATCAGATGTGGTTTGCATGGTCGATCACATGTTAAACCATGTTTTTCACCTGGTGTGTTGGGCACAATCATAAAAAAACACACCTTAATGTGTGTTATTTGAACCTACACATAGTCGATGGGCATCCCATTTTGCACACGCATGAATCCCACCTATGTTGAGGTAGGTGCAAAGTATTGTTTTCATTGGATATGGTTTGTATGGTCGATATTGCATTAAACCATGTTTTCACCTAGTGTCATGCATAATCATCAAAAACATGCCTTGAGGTGTGTCATTGGAACCTGCACGTATCCGATAAGCATCCACCTTTCTACACATGTGAATACTACTTATGTTGAGGTAGGCGCAAAGTATTATGATCATATGATATGGTTCGCATGGACGATCACCCACCACACCATGTTTTTCACCTTAGAGTGTCATGCATAATCATGAAAAAAAGCTTTTACAATTGTGTTATTCAAGCTTGCACATATCCCATGGAAATCCCCCTTTGCACGCATGTCAATACCACCTATTTTGAGGCACGTGCAAAGTATAATGTCCATCATATGTGGTTCGCGTGCTAGATCACACATTAAACCATATTTTGCAGCTAGTGTCATGCACAATCGTCAAAAAACATGCCTCGAGGTGTGTGATTCAAACTTGCACGTATCTGATAGACATCCCTCTTTGCGCGCACTTCAATCCCACCTATGTTGAGTAATGTGCAAAGTATCATGCCCATTAGATGTGGTTTGTATGGTCGATCATGCATCAAACCATGTTTCTCATGTAATGTCATGCATAATTGTTAAAAAACCCTACAAAACATGTCTCAATGCATGTCATTCAAACTCAGGGGGGTCACTATGTATAAACCCTCTATATCACGTGCGTTCAAGGCCTATATTTAAAGTCCCTTATCTGTAAAAAATTTAATGAAGAAAATGTACCCCTTTTCTATACAAATCTGTAAATTTTTTCCAAAACTATTTTAAATAGTCCCTTATGTATATTTATTTATGTAAATTTTAGAAATAAAAAAAATCCTTCTGGTTAACTCACGTGATAGGGTTACATATGATGAGTGACCCCCCCGAGCATTCGAACTTGCATTTTTTCTAGGCATCCTTCTCTGCACAGGCATCAATACCATCTATGTTGAAATAGGTTCAAATTATTGTGACCATCAGATATTCTTTACCTGGTCAACTACCCATCAAACCTTGTTTTAACCTTAGAGTGTTGTGCACAATTGTCAAAAGACATGCCTCAACATGTATTATTCAAACATGCACGTATCCAACTGGCATACCCCTTTGCTCATGCATCAATATCACCTATGTTGAGGTAGGTGCAAAGTATCATGCACGTCATGTGTGGTTTGTGTAATTGATCATGCATTAAACCATGTTTTTGACCTACTGTCATTCACAATCATCAAAAAACACATTTCGAGGTGTGTTATTCAAAGGCACATGTATCGGATAGACTTCCCCCTTTGCCTGCACATGAATCATACCTATGTTGAGGCACATGAAAATTATCATTCCCATCGGCTATGGTTCGTCTTGTCTATCATCCATGAAACCATGTTTTTCCACTAGTGTCATGCACAATTGTAAAAAATCCCACTTCCAGGTGTGTTATTTGCACATGCACATATATGGTGGGCATCCCCCTTTGCACCCACATCAATCCCACCTATGTTGAGGCAAGTGCAAAATATCATGTCCATCAGATGTGGTTTGTATGGTCGATCACGCATCAAACCACGTTTTTCACCCTAGAGTGTCATGCATAATCGTCAAAAAACACACCTCGAGGTGTATTATTCGATCCTACACGTATTTGATGGATACCACAATGATTATTGGGATTTACCATGATGGATTCTTCCACCATATACAACAAGCACATTTTTATAGTGCGATTGACAAACGGATTGATCCTCCATACATTTGCATTGTTATTAGACATTTTGAAGATATTGCCTAGTATTAGCCAAAGATAGGCTAGATACTATGACATTGGATTGCAGTATGGTGCAACTATACAAAAAATAGTGCCTATCAATATCAGTGGGGTGATAACCCAGGCCTCCAAATCCACTAATGCCACCTTTGTCTCCACCAAAAGGTCTTGAGCATGTGAGCCAAGCCATGACACATCTTCTTATCTGAACCTCATTTGGTGATATCCATTTTCTCTTCAACAATAGAGCTTGGTCCACAAACAAAGAAAAATTAGGTATTGTCCTTATCAATGGAAGCCTTTTAGCAAGCCTCCAACCTTTGAGCAACTACTCACTGGGGAACCTATGTAGCAATGAGCTCACAATGAGGCCATAACAAAGGTGAAAATATGATTCAAGCTATTGAACTTTACTTATCTCAACAACCAAGGGTCGAGGCCGTGCATGCAATTTAGGTAAAGTTAGCCTAGACCAAGAATACTCAAAGACTTTTAGAAGAATCAATAAGCAACACTGGCAGTTGAAGTGGTGTGATCCTAAATAATAGGAAATGACAACTTAGGCCAACAAAAGAACATGAATTAGTAGGAATGATCTAGTGTAATATGAGTTCTAGAATACAAAGGAACGATCCTCACCCACCCAAGTCTATAGGTACTAGAGGTTGATTTGAAAGGGCCCTCCCTCACTCATGCGACTACTTGTTTAGGATCCCTAGTTTTATCTCCCTAAGATCTACATACACTAGAAGGGGACAAGGCAAGCTACCCTTAGTGAGTCTTTGTGCTCAGCCCAAGAAGGCAATTAAGTTTCTGAGCCTTTAGTCTACAACTATGCCTATTGGAATTCTTGATTCTACATTAATTCAAGTACTATTTATTTTCAGTAATGCCTTTCCATTTTTTCACACTTTTATTCCTGAAAACTTCTGAATATCCCATCTCCATTGTGGTTTTTCCCATGCAACAAAAGCTCCATTGTTATGTTATCTTGATGTGTATTCAACTCAAGGACAATGATCATCCTACACAATGAGTAGCCAACAGAGTGTAGGAGAGGGCATCTTCCTACAAGTTTTATGCACACATGATCTTGAGCACTAGGAAATGGTCAATGAGGGGTGATAAAAATACCATCAACATAGATATGTACACATGAAATTGTATTAATATGCACTATGGGAGAGCTGATGGCAAACTGATATGCTACTTCAAATAATAAGGCAATGATGAGGGAATCAAATAGACATGATCTATCTAAACACACTACAATCTCCATTGAGGACAATGAGAAGGAAGTTTTATTAAAGGATATAGATGTTTGAGACCGACCCCACAGTTGGGGGATGAAGACAGAGTGGCTCGAGGGGCATAGATAGGAATGGACATGGCCAAGGAGATGAAGAGGAAGGAGATGAATGGAAAGGAGATGAAGAGCAAAGAGATGAATGAGAAGGAGATAGTGAACCATCTAGGTTTGAGGGAGAGAAGGATGGTCAAGCGACCCTCGATGAGAGCATTGCCATTGATGGGTGGAATGTGAAAGGACTTGCTAAAAACCACCACAGAGTGCTAGCAAAGGAAATTGAACTCAGCCTACTCCAAGATGTAATGGCTATCTTCTTTATTTGAAAACAAACAAATCCCCCTCTTATACCACTCTACAGACTTCCCCAATGAAGCGATATGTACACCTTCAAACCAGGGGAGGCACTAGAGGCCACAGTAGAGGGTAGCCCAAGCATGACCCACACTCCGAAGATAGGAGAAGAGTATAGCCTAACAACATAGGCATAGTGTGTGGACTTCGTATTGCAAGAGCATGTTTTGTATCTATATTCTATTTCTAGGTCTTACCTACCCTTTAATTAAAGCTTGTAGACAGTAGTTCACGTCATTTGTGCAATGTTTTTGTTTGTGCATTGCTGTCTTCCTTTCAAGCAGGATGGATTTCTTTTGTTTGTGCTTTCTTGATCAAGTTTAGCAGTTGACATCCGATTGCAAATTCATAAGTATTGAATCTTGTGATTTTGCACATAGAAACATATTAGTATTCCATTTTAGTGAAACATAAATACACAGCAGTTTTGGCTCACTCTGTAAGCCCATAGTTTTTGTGCACTAGATCATACAAAGAATGGGTGGGCTCTCTAAAATTCTAATATAGATAACTTAGGATCCTTATGAAATTTTGTAGTCTTGGAATAGTGAAAGTGCTCAATAGATTAAGCTACATGAAGTGGCCAAATCAATGAGGAAGTGGAAATTAATGAAGAGGACTAATATTTCGATGATATATTGGGGCTCTTTCTTGTAAATTTAGATAGCCAATGCAGTAATATCTGACTTGCCTTGCAAGTCTTTACATTTGACGAAAGTCACCTATTCTACCTCCTTGAATTTTCTACCTAGTAACCATCTTTAAATGATTGAATGCTCTTCCTAGCTTGTTGTGCTCTCTATCAATGTTTTTTTATTTGACTACTAATAGACAACCTCCCTCACACATCTTATCATTCTCTTTATGCCTCTTTGTGGGTTAGCAAGGAATAGAGTGACTGATTCTAGAGGTCATGTTACTAAATATTAGACGTAGTTACACAAATGAAGAAAAAGAAGGTGGGGTCATGCATGACATTGCATGCAATGCTATATCTTAGAAATTATAAAGTCTTCAAGCAAGGGGGCAAAAATAGATGGAAGGGCTATGCAACCTCCACATGTCTTTCTCATGCCAATAGAGAGTCTTACTCCATCCCACTCATGTCCTTGCATGCAATATCTGATTTATCCATCTTTACCTTTTCTCAAAGTAGTTGTATATGCCCAAAGTACAAAACTGGTCCAATAGCACTACCTCGAGGGCGGGGGTGGGTTCACTCTGTATAAATCCTATATATCATTTGCTTTAAAGGACCATTTGTAAAATTTTTTTTTTCTAAAATCAAAATTTATGGATGATAAATCCATGGTAATATGACAAACATGATTTTGTATTCCTAATTTGTTTGAAAAATTACGTGAATGCAATTGTTTTCTAAAATCCTTTCTTCATCACATCAATTCACGTTGACATCAAGAACATGATCATTTGCCATTGTTACTAGTAATTGAACAAAGCAAAAGAATTATGAAACAACACATAAGGATATTTCCACGTTTAATATGAAGCTTCAAAGGGGCCCTAGAAAAGCTTCACAACAACACAAAGAAACTATAGACGTGTAAAATAGCGAGCGCATCTATAGGCATTGCTTGAATAGAGAAATTACAGGCACATCTAATAGCACGTCTAATAGCTCGTCTATTTGCACGTGTATTGACACGTCTATTTGCATGCCTACACTGAGAAAATAGGGGCTTGTATAACATTGCATTTGTCATGCGTCTATTTGCACATGTATTAGCACGTCTACACTGAGAATTAGATGCATATTTAGATGCAAAATAGAGAATACAAAAAGTGAGATTTTGGTGTATATCACTGCTTTCCAAACATTGCCCATGAATACCAAAGCACATAATTTTAACAAAAACATCAATGCTTTTTTGCAAGACCACATATACAAGAATAAAGTGAGGTGAGGAGAATGAGACAATGCTCAATGAGATCAACCCTTGCTAGACTATCTACTTCAAAATCCAAACAAGTGTTTAGATCTACAAATACATTCAACCCACTACTACTTGTGCTACTCATGTGCTCATCGAAATCAACATCACCAATGGTAGGCTCATCCTCATGGGTAATGGCCTCAACATCTGTATCTCCTATCTCATGATCATCCTCCTCTCTCATATCACGGTCATCATCACATCCATGGCCATGATCATCCTCCATATGCTCCATATTAGTAAATGTACTATACATCACTTTGGAACGTGACATAATAGGTATGACATGCCACCATCTGTTATTATCCACCATTGGTTGATAGACAACCTAATTCAAACACAAATACAATCATGTTATTTTCCTTGCATCGAAGGTATCAAATATTTAAAAGTGAGTATTTTTATATGTGTGCACAGTACCTATTCACATTGTTGCAGTAGTACTAGTGTGTCCTTCCTACTTTGCTAAAACTTTGTGGAGTCAATAGTTACAAAGCCACTTGCATGGCATTTGATTGTTGCATTAGGGCCTCTTTCCATCATGTCCTTAAACCACTTTACATCCTAAAATACACAAAGAAGCGTCGAAATTCAAGCTTAATAATATCTTGGATTATGCCACAATAATCATCCATGGCTCCATTGGCTCCCTCAAAGCTAGCAATGATGCCACAATCTTGTTTGTTTCTCTTATCATCAATCCGTTGTGTTCAAAAATGCTTGCCCTTACAAGTTATAGCATTGAACATAGTGCACTATACCAAGAAAAAATCAATTGAATAAGCAATCTAAATTATTGAAAGCTCCTAACTTATGCATAATATTCTATATACCAACCTTGCTCATGCATCCCCCAGCATACTCCCATTCTTCCATTGTGATATGCATCCCCTCGTCTTTCTCTGCTTTCTCCATTTCATCAAGTAGCCAATCCACATGAATATCCTTTGGAAGTGCTCTTAGATACTGAGGATATGGCACACGAGATACATGGTGTGTACGAAAGAGGGCCTTTCTTCTTGTCTTCTTGCCTTTGCATCCTCATATCTTGTCACCCATCTTTTCATCACATCACTATTAAGCACACAATAGAGGTTGATACTATTATGCAACTCCGTGTCTATTACTTTGTTGCGTCCTTTCCCTTGAGGCACAATAGAGGTCATCCTTAGGTCTTCATCATCTCTCCATAGTCGTGGGAGAGAGGTATCCACATCAACAAGAAACTCAAAAATATATACAAGTGACTCTTGTGCCAACCAACCCTTGGCCATGCTACCTTTAGGTCTCACATTTTGTCTCACGAAGCCCTTCAAGGTCTTCATGAAGTGCTCAAGAAAGAACAACCATCAGGCATGTATAGTACCGGATATAGCAATCTCATCCACCAAATGCACTATAAGATGTAGTTGGCTTGTGAGAATAGAACGTGGAAATGTCTCCTCCACTAAACAAACCACCTCCACTGGCATAATGCGAGAATTTTCAAGTGTGGTGGGATCTATTTCCTTTGATCTCACATACCTAGAAATGAAAAAGTACACCATATTAGCAATATGAACACCTTGCATGGAGCATTGATATGCATCATATTTTGCATCATGTAAAGTACATCACAAGATCGTCCATCTTGTAAATACAATCTTTCACATCCTTTGATGCACTACAAGAAATGCTAGTAGGTAGTATGAAGTGAATCCACGAGGAGGTGGTTGATAAGTTGTTTATAATTATTCACTCACAAATTTGAAAGGAAAAAGATATTATGCACATAAAATACTTACTTGGAGCATCTTGTGCCAATCATGAGATTTCAAGCCATATAATTGCTCTACACCTCTTTTCTTGCTCTTTGTAAAGGCTCCCTTCAAACACCTCATGCATCCAGTGGGAGTACGAATTGTAGTAATAGCGCGCTTCACTGCCGCCATCTCTAGCTTTGATAACCTCCATGGTTCACGAGGTAAAAAACATGCCCATTTGGTCTCTCTTGTGGCCAAGCTTCACGCATCATCCCTGTGGTACATAGATCCTCCCTTATGCCTATAGAATCTTGTGTCCCATTCAAATGCTCCCAAATGGTAGATGCCACATTCTTGAAGATATGCATGGGATGAAGCAGGTTATTGATCTTGAGGTGGGACCAATATGGTAAACGATAAAAGATGGAGTATCCAAACAAAAGCTGGTGTTAGCGGGCAATCTTTATTTCCAGCCAATATAGCACACAATAGTTACAAACCCTTACTGGATCATGCCAAGTGGTGGAGGAGTCATGGAACCATCCCGAATTCTCATCCAATCTCCCATGGTGAGTGATTGTGGGAGGACTTCATTTCAAGGGGCAACATATCTAGGATGATCAAGTGGGAGAAATCGATGGTGATTCTCATAGATGACCTTATTCAATGCATCTGCCCATGAGGCAACTAGCGAAGGACCACAAACAGAACATGCATGGTAACTTGATGTAGTGAGACCTGAACAATAGATGCAATTAAGAGTTGAAGGTGGGTTTAGGGTGCCACATCCTTTTCCTATTCATAATTAGAAGTGCAATGCTTACCTGAACACTCGCCATAGCCTGGGAAGTCATGCATCATCCACATCAAGACTGCTTTGCAGTTGAAGTCTCGTGACAAGGGAGGCCGCTCACATCATGCACCTCGATACCTCTCCAAAGTATCTCTAGCTTGTCAATCAAAGGCTCCAAATAAACATCAAGATTTTTGACTTTATGTTTCCCTGGAATTAGAAGGGACAACATCACATTTCCTTTCTTAATAGCCATAGATGGTGGAAGATTATAATTCACCAATATCATTGGCCATACACTGTAAGAGGTGCTTTTGAGACCAAATGGGTTCACACCGTCCATACCCAATCCAAGTCTCATGCTCCTAGGTTCTTCCTTGAAGCTTGGCCATGTGTCTTCAATATGCTTCCATGCAGGAGAGTCTGCGGGAGTTCTCCACTTGCCATCGGTTGATCGATGGGAGGAATGCCATGACATGAGCTCTCCAATGGATTTGCACTTGAACATATGTTGGATGCGAGGGATTATGGGAAAATGTTGCAGAACCTTATGAGGCACATCTAAAGTTTTGAGATCTGGTCTATATCTTGCCTGTCCACAAGTAGGGCACGCTCTTGCATCCTTATGTAGTCCACGAAACAAAACACAATCGTTGACACGTGCATGGATGCGCTTGTAATCTAATCCTTCAAGAGAGGTCACATGTTGCCTTGCCATATCTCTTAAGGTCGGTAATTTATTCTCCCTTGGAAGCATTTTACACAATAGCCTGCACGTGAAGATCATAAATGAGGAAAAGCATTCGAGTGATTGACCCACTAGCGTAATTCACCATGTTTGCAAAATAAACTTTAAAGCTTACTTGAGTAATGCATTCAAACTTGCATTGCTCCATCCATAGATGGTTTGCAAGTATAGTAACTCAAGGGAGGCATGTAGAACAGAGAAAGTGCACCCCTCAAATAGTGGAGTCGATGCTGCGGTAAAAATATCGTCCTGATCCATGCTATCATCCCTCCCTTTGGATTGATGGACATATAAATCCCGCACCATATCATCAAATACCTCCTCCTCCATAGCTTCATGAGGTAATGGTGGAGGGCTACTATCACCATCACTCCATGCATCCGTAACGATCCCTCCTGAAGATCCCACCTCATATTGCCGATGCTTCGCCTCCTCACGACGAGCATAGGGCAACATATGCAAGTGTGGTACTGTATCCTATATCAAATTAAAACGGGATCATAACTCAAATATATGAACACCCATAGGTATCTCAATCAACCTTAACTCTTTAACACTTACCATGTTTATGGTCGCATCCCATTTTTCATACTTTGAGATGTGATTGAGTGTAATCTTGCATGCATGATACATGTTTCCTCGACATTGATCACACATACATTTGATTTTTTTCTCCAACCACATTTCGCGATGGTGGATATGGAGGGATTCATCCTCATTGAGCTACTTGTTGAAGATGAAGACATTCTACAAACAAACAACCCAAAAAAATTTGCTTGTCTTCAAATATTTAATTTAAAGACTCTGTGGCGTGTCTAAAGGCATGTCTATCACCACGTCTGTCTGTTCTATGGTGCGCATCTATAGACACGTCTAAAATTGTGTTTGCTCTGTGTATCTAGACGCGCAATTACACACGTATTTAGATGTGCTATTAAATGCACTTATAGACACAGTTTTCAAATCTGCTTTTAGCGTGCTCGCTTTGCTTTTCTTCACATTACTTATACTTCACGTGGCTTGCTTGTTTTGCTATTAATAGATCCACAGTTTCAATGTGTAAGAGAAAGGCACCCACACTTACTTCCAAGCTTACACTTAAGAGAAAGGCACCCACACTTACTTCCAGGCTTACAGGAGAAGAGGGTGAACAAGGAAGAGAAGCAACTTTGAAGAAGGAGAAGAAGCTTCCATACCTCTATTCAAGGTAAGTCTCTTTACGGTTGATCTTTTTTGGAAGTTGCTCTCTAGTTTGGATTTGTCCTTTGTCGTATCTAAGAAATGAATGATTTTGGTATCAGTGTTACATTTTTGTGTCGGGCGCATGTCCTTTTCTACTTTTTAGAATAGTCTGTCTATCGGAGCACGTCTATAGACGCATCTCAGAGCGTGTCTAGAACCGCATCTATAGGCACGTCTAGATTGTTTGTAGACACAGACAACCACGTCTATAGATGTGCTGTTATACGCAAAAATAGATGCGGTTCTTAGACGTGTCTATAGACGCACTCCGATAGTAATCTTTTCCGATAGTAATCTTTTCTTCCCTTCCCCTTTCTTCTCAACTCATCAGTAGTTGTCTTTTTTTCTTTTTTCCAGTTCATCATGTGGTCAGGAAGCTCTTCGAGCTTACCTGATCTCCGGGAGTCTATTTTTAGGGACTTATATAACCTTTTAGGGCACCCTCCCAGTCTTGCAGAGTTATACAAGTATATGATGGGTACTCTAAACACCCCCCAGGAGTCGGCACTATAGACTCCAAACCACCCCACACCAGCTGAGATTACCTCAGCGGAGTCAGCACAGCCTAGCCGGTTACATAGCCGAGGCCCTTCTTCCATGCCATCTTATGCCCCTTCCCCCATGCCATCTTATGCCCCTTCCCCCATGCCATTAGGAGGTCCTTCTGTCTCGCAGAGTCGTCAATGTACTCTTATGCAGTCGAGACTCGGTTCTACAGCTACAAGTGGTCCACATAGTCCCGTGCAGTCTCCAGCTATGAGTGGCCAGTGTACTAGCTCGACACGACATGGTAGGAGGCATAGTAGCAGGGAGAGCAGTGGGGGATGCATGGCATAGTGCTTTTGGAGGGGTGGTGGTGGGGACGATGATGATTCACATGATTTAGACATGCCTTTGGGTGATGGTACGATCTTCTATGACATCACTCAGACAGGAGGCATCTTGATGGATGCACGGGGAAAGACCATCATGGCCTTCATGTGCTCTGTAATTGCTAATAATTACAGAGATTGGTTTATCCACTACAAAGACCATCCAAAGAGGTTGGCTAATGAGACCCTCGCTGCTGTTCGCTCTAGGTATCCTAACCCTTCCAATCGTTAGTTCACAGATAAATGGGCCAAGTCAAAGATTGTTACAATACTTGGCAATAAAAGATCTTTGCTTAAGAGGCAGGCACTAGTGGAGCTTGCCAGGCTCAAGGGAGCAGTATATCCGAGCTATTGGAGCGGCCCCCGAGGTATTTGAAAGTAATTAAATAATGTCAATATTATAAGTAAAGATTTGATTTTTCATATATTGATATATGTTGTCCCTTGTTTACAGGTCCCTGCATAAGAAGACGAGGAAGGAGGCAGAGAAGGGAGCGTAGGAGGGAGTGTGGAAGGAAGCGAGGATGTGGAGAACATAGATTAGTCGTAGAAGTAGTGCTAGCTACTCTTTTTTGTACTTAAAGCCACTGGCTTGGCTTCGTGCCTCTTGTATATACACTCCTCTTATTTTTTGTACTTGAAGCCACATGACGCGGCTTAGCTTTGTGCTATATGTCCATACAAGTACTTTTTGAGCTTTCAATTTTATTGCGTTTTAGAGTTGTAATGTTTTATTTGGAATTGTAATTAAAATGCGGTCGACTGTAAGAATTGAATTACGTCACAATGTGGAAATGGGATTCCTATAACTATATAGCATACACAACATTCTGTAAATTAATAAAAAATTATTATGTAGTGCGTCTATCAGTGCGTCTATAAATGCGTCTATATACGCATCTTTTTGTTCGAGGAGCATCTATTTGTGCCTCTATAAAAGCGTCTATAAGACTGTTTATAAATGCATCTATACACACGTTTAAAGATGCGTATTTTTGTTTTTTAAATTTTTTAGCAGAGCGTCTATTTAGGCGTCTAGATGCGCGTCTATACATGCGTCTATCTGCTATATAGATGCATTGTTAGATGCGGGTCTCTAGATGTGCAAATAAATACGCCCGTAGGTTTTTTTTTAGTTCAGTAAACATGTCTATGTGCGCGTCTGTGGGTGCTTTGTCTTGTTGTGCTTGCAATGTGAAGACAATAGTTGAAAGACCATTCAATCCAATATATGTAAAAGCCATTGCTACACAATGTATGTAGTGCTCCCAAGTATTGATATACCCTTCTTCTAGCATTCATCAATCCATGCCATTTGGTTTTATTTCACAATGGGGAAAGGGAAAAGTGGATAGCCACAAATAGGGGGTCCTACAAATAGCTACAAATCTTTATCAACAAGGATTGAAGATACTTCCACTTGCTTGCGTGCAACTTTGAGAAATATGATCACACCATTGGAATAGTTGAGATGAATCCTGTAAAAAAAGATGCAACAACCACCAAAGGGAGCAAGGAGTCAATATGAGATAACTTTCTACGTCGATGAACGACTTTAGAGAACGAACGTACAAGACAAAAGTCCAAGCCACCATCATGACAAGGTACATACATCAACATTGCAAGTGTTTGTACGGATGCCATCGTCTGCAATGTATAAGCACTCCATCGTAGACCTGTTTATGAACAAGAAATTGGCTCCGCCCACAGGGAGAAACATGAACTTTTGCCGATCGTCGCCGCTATCACAATTGGTAGTGAATAAGGGATCCCCACCTGCAGGGCCGACGTACAAGCAATAGGCTACTCCGGATGGTTCCGCCCCTATTTGGCTCCAACCGTCGCCATCGGGCTCGGTCACTCCGAACTTGAAATTCACTTCGGTGAAAGGACCCCATTCACAACCGTAGTTGATCATCCTACCGTCCGGAAAAGGGTAGTTCCCTTCAACGTTCCAGCACCCATTATAGGCACTATTGTAGACAACGGTTCCTGAAAACAGCTCAACCAGAATACCTGCATGCATGCATGCCGGGTCAGAAACAATCACAGAACACCAACAGAACGGCGAAACTGCGGTTTGCACAAACCTATGATAATGCCTGCCCCCCTGAACACGTCTGCTGCCACCGAAGTGTAACTGACCAGGTCGAGGCCAGCCGCTGGGGCTACCGCCGTCTCAAAAAGCTGATAATAATCCCCGCCTTTGATGATAGAGACGGCTCCCTGCAGTGGCGTAGTGCCGGGAGAACTAGGGGTGATGGCGGTGCAGCTGTAGTCCTGAGCGGTTGTGGGTATGGGCGCAACGGTGCTGATGACGATAAGGACGATGAAAGGGAGCAGCAGCGGGGGCATGGGAGCGGGAGAGCTGCTGGGGCGATGTTCCATAGTAATGTTGCAAGATACTGAATCTGAATATGCTCGAATATTGGAACGAAGGGGATGGCCTGCGGTCTCTTAAAGCGATCGAGCACGTTTGCAATCCAGCTCAGGGCTGAGCGAGCTGATCAGCCCGGCGGACGGCCTTTCTTGTCGTACTAAGTGGCGTTCTTTTTTGATGCTGCTGAGATACAACCGAGGACGAGCTTCGTAGCTGGCCACCGGGCCTGCGTTCTTAATTCTCGACTTAGCTCTTCGATGCTCGGATTTGGTAATTCAAAGCTTGAAGTAGCGCACAGTAAGAGTAACAGTGCACATGCACAAAGACAAATCCAAAACCTTTGCAAGAAAAGTGCAGGTTTTTGTAACCTTCCATTCATCTTGACAGTAAACTAGGATCTTCCGTGAATACGGTGATCTTCATGAGTACGAGGCGCGAGTACAACGTGCAAGCATGCGCTGAGATTAAGCGTCAAGCTATCATTCTATGTGAGTTGTGATATATACTCAGATAACGATAATTGCCGATCATTGCCATCCAAATCGTTCTCATGCGTTCTTCACATGCACCTGCCAACAAGGTTGTCTCTCCTCCCTAACCACGCTTCCATTTTAGTCTCCTAAATCTCTTGCATTGAGGTCTATTTCCCTCCACAACCTTCCTCACCAGCTAATGGCTTCCCCTTGCAACTTTGCTTTCTACACGACATAAGCAAAAGTTTGTTACACGGACCATCAAACCCTATAGCTTTGGGTATGTAAGGTATCTTCCATTAAGGCTTGTGTTGATGTATGTAAGGTATCTTCCATTAAGGCTCGTGATCAACACAACACAATGATAGTGTGCAAAGAATGTGCCACTATGACATCACAAAGTTCGAGAAATCCACCCATTCTAAGAGACAATATGCAAAGCTTGAAAATATATTTCTTGATGAGTTCTCTAACTATGGAGGGGAGATATGGGGAATGGGACCGGACTAATCAAGAGAGGGTATCCATGAGGTAGAAGTGATGATTTGATGAATGTGAGGACTCCACCATGAGCTTGTTTGCATGGAGATTTTGTTATGGGACAATAAAAAGGTTTGTGCTTGTGAAAAAGATAAGTTCAAGATTGTTAGTGTGAGTGAGTAAGTGAGATGTTAGAGCTATATATAGCTTACCCTAACTCATCCTAGTCCTCAACTATATATATGCCTATGATATATGAATAGTTACACTTCCTTGGGAGCAACTCTTGTGTCCATCTCTCTCCTCTTTCTCTTTCTCTCAATTATGGTATCAGAGCTTGGTTTTCTTCATACCTTGATCATGGTTAATGCAACCATGGCTATTTTTAGAGTTTTATAGCTAGAGAGGGCTCTTTGTTCTCTCTTGGACTACTTGAGAACTACTATTGTCTCCCCTATCCAAACATGAATAATGTAGCCATGTCTAGTCTTATATCTTTGGGAAGAGAGCAGCTAGAGAGAACTCTTAGCTTGAAAACTGCTATTGATTCTTGTAATCAAACTCGACCTCAAATGGTGTTTGTTTGTATAGGAAGGGTAACAATAGAGAACTCTAGTAATCCATCTAATCCATCCTCCTCCCCAATCATTTTTGAAAGCCTAATGTGGAATCCCCATCTTACCACCCTCCTAGTCTTCTATATTTTGTAGTAGCTAGAGATGCTAGGATATCTATACTATTGGATTCAATTTGTCCCACAAGTGTTTGGAGATCTAGTAGGACAATCGGAATTATATGCAAAGGTGAGAAATGTAGCCTTGCCTGTCAATGGAGAGGACAAGCTTGCACTCTAGATGACTGAATGGAAGGCATCATAGATTTCTAATCATAGAAAAAATGTGAATGAGAAAGGGTCCGTTGGAAAGGCAACAGCTAGTGCCCTAGTCCATATGACCAATATGGCTAGTAGTCCAAAAGCACATGCCGATCCAGTCCAAGCTAAAGGGATAACAAAGATAGAACTATGTATTACATTTGGTGACATGTGCTCCCACATAGTATAGTTTCCATTGTATGCATTGACCTTGCATGAACCGGTCGGCACGGGAGGGGAAGGGAAGGTATTCAGGATATAGGTTCTAGGGATCCCAGGTCTTAGTCCAACATCGTGGTATGCTGGCAAGAAGATTAATATAGACGATGCCCATGCTCATCTGGCACTAAAGAATGAGCTAGCTTGTCCATAGAGCTGTCTATCGAGTATTGGGGTACTCACACCCCAAGAGCTTTGGGTCGTCACTCTGTTGTTCAATTGTTGAAGTGTGCACGATATGCTGATGTGTCTCCCACAGTGTTGCAGGAAATATGTGAGATAGGTTAAGACCACACATCCCAAAGAAGAACCTTGCTTTGATTAGAACTCTCCACTCACCAAGTTGCAAGCAAAGTTGTTTTGTCATCATGGATTGTCCATTGCAGCTGCTATTC
Source organism: Dipteris shenzhenensis (assembly GCF_047967505.1). Lineage (NCBI taxonomy): Eukaryota > Viridiplantae > Streptophyta > Polypodiopsida > Gleicheniales > Dipteridaceae > Dipteris > Dipteris shenzhenensis. The sequence continues at coordinate 36,384,115 of NC_141624.1, read as the reverse complement.
TCAATGGTTTGAAAGCAATTCACAAACAAAATATCCACAAACAGATCTGCAAGCAACCAACGACATGCTGTACAAGTCTGTCTGAATTGGGATTATTGATTTGGGAAGAAGCCTCCATTAGACCGAAAGTCGATACCTATAAGACCCGTCTTATGCTCCTCCTAAGGCATTTCCATGGTTAATACTAGAATTATATGCTAGTACAACTACACTGGCAAATACCAAGGGCATATATTGGGCACCAGAGTCGGATTGTTTTACCATTGGTTGGCTATTTAGGAATATTGCCAACTTTCTCATAGATGCTGCACACGCTCTCAGTGACAACTCTATGAAGGGAGACATTGCAATCAACTCTTGGTTGATTGTGGGAATGCGCTATACAGGACTGATCCAAAGGATCAACTTTTCATGGGAGCAATTTTAATAGAATTGCATAGTTTCAATGTAAACGTGGATGTGGGAATGCGACCCATTCATAAAATAAACACATGTTGAATATAAGCTACATTTTTTTTTAGCTTGACCCATATGATCGCACTTTTATTGCCTAAGTTGTAATGTCTTTGAATTGTACATGTGGCTTTAAAAATTAGGACCTCATGTATCTTTAAAACAAATGTAATAAGTTGCTAGAGTTTGCCCTTTTTATTTGTAAAATTTGATCGATCTTGGTCAATCCACAATCCTGTTAGTTAGACAAATTCTTAGATGGTGTAATTTGCATGAGCATGTTATAATTAAATGTTTCATTAACAAGTCACTCACTCGATTTTGCATGGTTGTTACATCTCGCTCTCACTCGCCATGGCATCCACGTCACAATGATCAACGCAAGCTGCATACACATCCCAGTCTGATCCAAATGTGAGGGGAAAGCAATACATGAAGCACATAATGGATGTGGTTGATGCCACCCTCCTACCAACAAGAAGACATGAGGCATGCACAATTGCCAATGCAAGCATCTTCCATGATCCGAACGGTTGGAAGTACGTACGACTGCATCAATGTAGTGGTCTCGAGTGACAACATTGGAGTGGTATGGGATTGCCGTGATGCCGCACATGTAGGGTGGCCCATCATGAATTGTTGCCCCCGATATAAGGGAGAATGTATACTACATTCATTGCACTACAAGGCATAGGCCCTTTTTTGACAGAAATACCGACCTTTTTTACACTAAAATGTTTTTTTTTGACGGGTGCAAAGGTCGGTATTTCCATCACTAGAAGCATCGAAAAAGAACAGTCACTATATAAGTGTTGCTATATAGGGACACTAATAAATGTCACAATACAATGACACTAGTAAATGTTGCTATATATCAACACTAGTAAACGTTGCTATATAGCGACAATTAAGAGAAGCTAAAAAAAACATTAGTGGGGCTAAATAGGGCCACATAAAGCCATGTTTTGTCCCCACTAATGTCTTTTATTTAGTAATTATAAAAGAATGTTTTTTGTTACAAAATTTCCCTTGTGAAAAGGGTGATAGAAAATCGCTCAAATGAATTGAGCGACAGAAGCATATACATGTCAAAGATATACAACATTGTTTGTTACAAAATTACCCTTTCGAAAAGGGTGATACAAAATGGCTCAAACGAGCCGATATACAAAAGCATATACATGGCAAAGTATATGGAAACTACTACTAATACTACTACTACTCATCCGAATCGTCGTCCTTGTCCTCGTCCTCATCCTCCTTGCGTCGGCCTGATCCCTAGCCCTGGTGAGCTATGCCTGATCCCTGGCCCTCGTCGAATCTGTGCAAGCCTAATCCCTCATCATCACTGCTCACCTCTACTAGTGGGATGTTCGAGCTTTGATTCTAAGAGTGAAACCATATTAATTGGAAATTAGATTGGAACTTAAAGAATAAAATAGTTTAAAAAGTGAGATTACAAGTAGGAGTAGACTTATATCGTGCGAGCAACTACCTCACCCCAATTGACCGTTGCTCCCATTGTCTCCTACTCAATAAACCATGGCTTTGTTCCTACACGAAATGTGCGTCTTGTCTCTTTGTCTATAGGAAGGTGACCCATCACAACTTGCTGTAAGTCCAATTTATGAGAGTTAGATAAAGTGCATGCAATATGTAGTAAAACAAATAGAACAATACATTAAATAAGAAGAAGTAGACTTACCATGGTTGCCTCGAATGCCAACCGTCCGCCTGCCCCAAAATGTGAAGTACCTACGGAGTCCATCTGTCTCCTTGCAGCCCTCCTCTAGCCCTCAAACAGTTCCAGATGGTCCCTATACTGCTTCTTGAAAAACTTCCAATCAGCTTTGTCTGCCCATCTGGGTTGAGCCTTTCCTTTTGTGATGGAAGTATGGAAGGTTGACCTACAATGCTTCAAGTGGACCCCCATGCGCTCTTTCATGTAATCAAGTTGAACTCCCAATTTGGAGGGTTAGCATATTGTATTTTCAATTCATCGATGATTGCATGCTTCTTTCCCTCATCTTGGTACTGCCAGTCAATAGTTATGTTGCTCCTGAAGTGGTGGCTCATCAACTGCCTCATGGTGGCCATCATTGCTGAGCCCTTTTTATTTTCAATTATCTCTCTAGCAACCATGATTTCATAGGATAGGTCCTTGACCGGGTAAGGAGGACTCATGGTAGTGGCAGAGTCAGAGTGAGTGGTGTCACTGCTGTGAGCGCTTATGGAGCGAGAATAGCAGTGGGAGTAGAAGAGGGAAACGGACTTGACTGGTACTAGGTCTTAGGACCAAATGGAGACATGTAGGGATGCGAGTGTGCTGACTCATCTAGATCTCCTGAGTCAGCACAACATAAGCAACCCCTCCTATTGTTCCTTCCTGTACGATGGGCATGCCCAGGTGATGACCCCTCAGTGGAAGGGGCTAGAGGGGACGGTTGGATAGTGGGTCCAACCATTAGTGTAGGAGAGGGATTTGCTAAGGTCCTCTGGGATAGCAGAGAGAAGAATCTCGCAGCCTCCACATTGGTCATCTATGTGACAAACTCATCATGGCTCCCGATAAAGCCATGGGCTGCTAGCAAAGGAGTTCCCTAAGAGGGAGTCACAGTGCTACGTCCGAGGCCAGGGGTAGTCAGAGGGGTACGCCCCTGAGGTGTCACCTGAATGGAATCAAAGTCCTCTGGAGAATAGAGATCATGATGTCTCCTCCTACGAGGGTTTTCGTACTCGTCAGATGTGTGACATGATCTCATGTCTTTGGGGAGATTGGACAAACGTAGACACAAACACAAAAACAAAAAACCAAAAACAAGAGTGGGTAAGAAGCAAAAAGACAATTATTAAATTCAAACTCAAGAAATTACGGGCAGGCAATTAATCACTTGTGAAAATTATGAAATGACATCAACGCATAAAGGATAAATATGAAACGACAATTATTTACTTAAGACAATTATGAAAAGCCAGTTTTGAAAAGATAAATATTTATGAAAGACAAGTGGAATCCAATAAGATTTTCATATATATATATATAAAATAGAGACCAGAAGTATGTCTCCAAAATTATTTATATAAAAAATATATGTCTCCAAAGTATGCTCAAGAAAAATTTGTCTCCAAAAGAGAAATTCTCCAAAAATGCCAAAATGGTAAAGGAGGTCTACTACTCTGCATTACTGTTTGAGGTGCTTTCCTCCTCCTCTGCACTAGTAGGCGGGTCAGTGGGGACCTCATCCTCCACCTCTTCTAATATAAGGTCATGCTCTTCAGCGATTATGTACTCACAATCCACAAATTCCTCCACACAATCCATTATGTCCTTTACACAATCATATTTGAGGCTCCACTGGTCGTGGTGATCTCTCCACAACCTACGAAGATCTGGTAGGTCATGTCATGCATTCCTCAATTGCCCTTGCTCCACTACCCTTCAGCTTGGAGCCCACTCAGAAGCACGCACCCCCATGTTGTACTTCACCCAGTCACTCTCTTGTGCAATCTCCTCTTTTACATGAGCTAGTAGCGAAGTTATGTATATAATCCTTACGATGTGGGGAACCAGGTTGAGGTTTAGGGAGGACACCCGTGGGTGAGGGTGTGGTTGTTCCATTTAGAATTTGTTTGAGAAAAAAAAGAAGCAAATACGGTTGAGCATGTGAAAAAAGAACTTAATATGACTAAGGAGAAGGAAATCAGCATATGCATAAGACGGAAAGCATATGAGGGAAAGCATATGCATAAGAGAAGGAGAAGCATAAGAGAAGCATAAGAGAAGGAAAAGAGAAGGAGAAGCATAAGAGGAGAGGGGAAAATAAGAGAAAGAAGAGGGGAAAGAAGCCAAATATGCATAAGAGAAAAAAGAGAGAAAGCATATGCATAAGAGGAAAAGAGAGAAAGCATATGCTTGAAAATATATTTCTTGATGAGTTCTCTAACTATGGAGGGGAGATATGGGGAATGGGACTAATCAAGAGAGGGTATCCATGAGGTATGGGGAATGGGACTAATCAAGAGAGGGTATCCATGAGGTAGAAGTGATGATGTGATGAATATGAGGACTCCACCGTGAGCTTGTTTGCATGGAGATTTTGTTATGGGACAATAAAAACGTCTGTGCTTGTGAAAAAGATAAGTTCAAGATTGTTAGTGTGAGTGAGTAAGTGAGATTATAGAGCTATATATAGCTTACCCTAACTCAGCCTAGTTCTCAACTATATATATGCCTATGATATATGAATAGTTACACTTCCTTGGGAGCAACTCTTGTGTCCATCTCTCTCCTCTTTCTCTTTCTCTCAATTATGGTATCAGAGCTTGGTTTTCTTCATAGCTTGATCATGGTTAATGCAACCATGGCTATTTTTAGAGTTTTATAGCTAGAGAGGGCTCTTTGTTCTCTCTTGGACTACTTGAGAACTACTATTGTTTCCCCTATCCAAACATGAATAATGTAGCCATGTCTAGTCTTATATCTTTGGGAAGAGAGCAGCTAGAGAGAACTCTTAGCTTGAAAACTGCTATTGATTCTTGTAATCAAACTCGACCTCAAATGGTGTTTGTTTGTATAGGAAGGGTAACAATAGAGAACTCTAGTAATCCATCTACTCCATCCTCCTCCCCAATCATTTTTGAAAGCCTAATGTGGAATCCCCATCTTACCACCCTCCTAGTCTTCTATATTTTGTAGTAGCTAGAGATGCTAGGATATCTATACTATTGGAATCAATTTGTCCCACAAGTGTTTGGAGATCTAGTAGGACAATGGGAATTATATGCAAAGGTGAGAAATGTAGCCTTGCCTGTCAATGGAGAGGACAAGCTTGCACTCTAGATGACTGAATGGAAGGCATCATAGATTTCTAATCGTATAAAAAATGTGAATGAGAAAGGGTCAGTTGGAAAGGCAACAGCCAGTGCCCTAGTCCATATGACCAATATGGCTAGTAGTCCAAAAGCACATGCCGATCTAGTCCAAGCTAAAGGGATAACAAAGATAGAACTATGTATTACATTTGGTGACATGTGCTCCCACATAGTATAGTTTCCATTGTATGCATTGACCTTGCATGAACCGGTGGGCAAGGGAGGGGAAGGGAAGGTATTCAGGATATAGGTTCTAGGGATCCCAGGTATTAGGCCAAAATGGTGGTATGCTGGCAAGAATAGTAATACAGACGATGCCCATGCTCATCTAGCACTAAAGAATGAGCTAGCTTGTCCATAGAGCTGTGTATCAAGTATTAGGGTACTCACACACCCAAGAGCTTTGGGTCGTCACTCTGTTTTTCAATTGTTGAAGTGTGCACAATATGCTGATGTGTCTCCCACAGCGTTGTAGGAAGTATGTGAGATAGGTTAAGACCACACATCCCAAAGAAGAACCTTGCTTTGATTAGAACTCTCCACTCACCAAGTTGCAAGCAAAGTTGTTTTGTCATCATGGATTGTCCATTGCAGCTGCTATTCTCAATGGTTTGAAAGCAATTCACAAACAAAATATCCACAAACAGATCTGCAAGCAACCAACGACATGCTGTACAAGTCTGTCTGAATTGGGATTATTGATTTGGGAAGAAGCCTCCATTAGACCGAAAGTCGATACCTATAAGACCCGTCTTATGCTCCTCCTAAGGCATTTCAATGGTTAATACTAGAATTATATGCTAGTAAAACTACATTGGCAAATACCAAGGGCATATATTGGGCACCAGAGTCGGATTGTTTTGCCGTTGGTTGGCTATTTAGGAAAATTGCCAACTTTCTCATAGATGCTGCAGACGCTCTTAGTGACAACTCTATGAAGGGAGACATTGCAATCAAGCTCTTGGTTGATTGTGGGAATGCGCTATACAGGACTGATCCAAAGGATCAACCTTTCATGGGAGAAATTTTAATAGAATTGCATAGTTTCAATGTAAACAAGGATGTGGGAATGCGACCCATTCAAAAAATCAAGACATGTTGAATATAAGCTACATCTTTTTTTAGCTTGACCCATATCATCGCACTTTGATTGCCTAAGTTGTAATGTCTTTGAATTGTACATGTGGGTTTAAAAATTAGGACCTCATGTATCTTTAAAACAAATGTAATAAGTTGCTAGAGTTTGCCCTTTTTATTTGTAAAATTTAATCGATCTTGGTCAATTCACAATCCTGTTAGTTGGATAAATTCTTAGATGGTGTAATTTGCATGAGCATGTTATAATTAAATGTTTCATTAACAAGTCACTCACACGATTTTGCATGGTTGTTACATCTCGCTCTCACTCACCATGGCATCCACGTCACAATGATCAACACAAGCTGCATACACATCCCAGTCTGATCCAAATGTGAGGGGAAAGCAATACATGAAGCACATAATGGATGTGGTTGATGCCACCCTCCTACCGACAAGAAGAGATGAGGCATGCAGAATTGCCAATGCAAGCATCTTCCATGATCCGAACGGTTGGAAGTACGTACGACAGCATCAATGTAGTGGTCTCGAGTGACAACATTGGAGTGGTATGGGATTGCCGTGATGCCGCACATGTAGGGTGGCCCATCATGAATTGTTGGCCCTGGTATAAGGGAGAATGTATACTACATTCATTGCACTACAAGGCACAGGCACTTTTTTGACAAAAAAACCGACCTTTTTTGACTATAAGCATCGGAAAAGAACAGTCATCATGTAAGTGTTGCTATATAGCGATACTAATAAATGTCACAATACAACGACACTAGTAAATGTTGCTATATATCAACACTAGTAAACATCACTATATAGCAACAATTAGGAGAAGCTAAAAAAAAACATTAGTGGGGCTAAATAGGGCCACATAAAGCCCTCTTTTGTCCCCACTAATGTTTTTTATTTAGTAATTACAAAAGAATGTTTTTTGTTACAAAATTTCCCTTGTGAAAAGGGTGATAGAAAATCGCTCAAATGAATTGAGCGACAGAAGTATATACATGTCAAAGATATACAACATTGTTTGTTACAAAATTACCCTTTCGAAAAGGGTGATACAAAATGGCTCAAACAAGCCGATATACAAAAGCATATACATGGCAAAGTATATGCAAACTACTACTAATACTACTACTACTCATCCGAATCGTCATCCTTGTCCTCGTCCTCATCCTCCTTGCGTTGGCCTGATCCCTAGCCCTGGTGAGCTATACTTGATCCCTGGCCCTCGTCGAATCTGTGCAAGCCTAATCCCTCATCATCACTGCTCACCTCTGCTAATGGGATGTTCGAGCTTTGATTCTAAGAGTGAAACCATATTAACTGGAAATTAGATTGGAACTTAAAGAATAAAATAGTTTAAAAAGTGAGATTACAAGTAGGAGTAGACTTATATCATGTGAGCAACTACCTCACCCCAATTGACTGTTGCTCCCAGTGTCTCCTACTTAATAAACCATGGCTTTGTTCCTACATGAAATGTGCGTCTTGTCTCTCTGTCTATAGGAAGGTGACCCATCACAACTTGCTGTGGGTCCAATTTATGAGAGTTAGATAAAGCGCATGCAATATGTAGTAAAACAAATAGAACAATACATTAAATGAGAAGAAGTAGACTTACCATGGTTGCCTCGAATGCCAACCGTCCGCCTGCCCCAAAATGTGAAGTACCTATGGAGTCCATCTGTCTCCTTGTAGCCCTCCTCTAGCCCTCAAATAGTTCGGGATGGTCCCTATACTGCTTCTTAAAAAACTTCCAATCAGCGCTGTCTGCCCATCTGGGTTGAGCCTTTCCTTTTGTGATGGAAGTATGGAAGGTTGACCTACAATGCTTCAAGTGGACCCCCATGCGCTCCTTCATGTAATCCGAATTGAACTCCCAATTTGGAGGGTTAGCATATTGTATTTTCAATTCATCGATGATTGCATGCTTCTTTCCCTCATCTTGGTACTGCCAGTCAGTAGTTATGTTGCTCATGAAGTGGTGGCTCATCAACCGCCTCATGGTCGCCATTAGTGTTGAGCCCTTTTTATTTTCAATTATCTCTCTAGCAACCATGATTTCATAGGACAGGTCCTTGATCGGGTAAGGAGGACTCATGGTAGTGGCACAGTCAGAGTGAGTGGTGTCACTGTTGTGAGTGCTTACGGAGCGAGAATAGCAGTGGGAGTAGGAGAGGGCAAGGGACCTAACTGGTACTAGGCCTTGAGACCAAATGGAGACATGTAGGGATGTGAGTGTGCTAACTCATCTAGATCTCCCGAGTCAGCACAACATAAGCAACCCCTCCTATTGTTCCTTCCCATACGATGGGCATGCCCAGGTGATGACCCCTCAGTCGAAGGGGCTAGAGGGGATGGTTGGATAGTGGGTCCAGCCATTAGTGTAGAAGAGGGATTTGCTGAGGTCCTCTGGGATAACAGAGAGAAGAATCTCGCAGCCTCCGCATTGGTCATCTGTGCGACAAACTCATCAGGACTCTCGATAAGGCCATGGGCTGCTAGCAAAGGAGTTCCCTAAGAGGGAGTCACAGTGCTATGTCCGAGGCCAGGGGTACTCAGAGGGGTATGCCCCTGCGGTGTCGCCTGATTGGAATCAAAGTCCTCTGGAGAATAGAGATCATGATGTCTCCTCCTACGAGGGTTTTCATACTCGTCATATGTGCGACAGGATCTCATGTCTTTGGGGAGATTGGACAAACGTAGACACAAACACGAAAACAAAAAACCAAAAACAAGAGCGGGTAAGAAGCAAAAAGACAATTATTAAATTCAAACTCAAGAAGTTACGAGCAAGCAATTAATCACTTGTGAAAATTATGAAATGACATCAACGCATAAAGGATAAATATGAAACAACAATTATTTACTCAAGACAATTATGAAAAGCCAGTTTTGATAAGATAAATATTTATGAAAGACAAGTGGAATCCAATAAGATTTTCATATATATATATAAAATAGAGACCAAAAGTATGTCTCCAAAATTATGTATATAAAAAATATATGTCTCCAAAGTATGCTCAAGAAAAATTTGTCTCCAAAAGAGACATGCTCCAAAAATGCCAAAATGGTGGAGGAGGTCTACTGCTCTGCATTACTGTTTGAGGTGCTTTCCTCCTCTGCACTACTAGGTAGGTCAGTGGGGACCTCATCCTCCACCTCTTCTAATATAAGGTCATGCTCTTCAATGATTATGTACTCACAATCCCCAAATGCCTCCACACAATCCATTATGTCCTTTACACAATCATATTTGAGGCTCCACTGGTCATGGTGATCTCTCCACAACCTACAAAGATCCTCTAGGTAGTGTCGTGCATTCCTTAATCGCCGTTGCTCCACTACCCTTCAGCTTGGAGCCCACCCAGAAGCACGCACCCTTATGTTGTACTTCACCCAGTCACTCTCTTGTGCAATCTCCTCTTTTACATGAGCTAGTAGCGAAGTTATGTATATAATCCTTATGACGTGGGGAACCAGGTTGGGGTTTAGGGAGGACACCCATGAGTGATGGCATGGTTGTTCCATTTTAAAATTTGTTTGAGAAAAAAAGGAAGCAAATACGGTTGAGCATGTGAAAAAAGAACTGAATATGACTAAGGAGAAGGAAATAAGCATATGCATAAGACGAAAAGCATATGAGGGAAAGCATATGCATAAGAGAAGGAGAAACATAAGAGAAGCATAAGAGAAGGAAAAGAGAAGGAGAAGCATAAGAGGAGAGGGGAAAAGAAGAGAAAGAAGAGGGGAAAAGAGCCAAATATGCATAAGAAAAAAAAGAGAGAAAGCATATGCATAAGAGGAAAAGAGAGAAAGCATATGCTTATTCTTATGCATAAGCATATGAGCATATGCTCATGCATAAGCATAAGCATACGCATAGGCATAGGCATATGCTTATGAAAAGAAGAGAAAAAGAGAGGGAAAAAAAAAGAGAAGGAAAGGAGGAGAAGGAGAAGGAGACATATGGTCATGCATAAGCATAAGCATAAAAGAAGAAAAAACATATGCATAAGAGAAGAAGAGAGAAAGCATATGTTTGAAAGAGGGGAAAAACAGATTGAAAGAGGGGAAAAAGAAGAGGGGAAAAGAAGAGAAGGAAGAGGGGAAAAGAGATTGAAAGAGGGAAAAAAGAAGAGGGGAAAAGAGCATAAGCATAAGAGAAGGAAGAGGGGAAAAGAGATTGAAAGAGGGGAAAAGGAAGAGGGAAAAAGAAAAGGAAGATGGGAAAAGAGATCAAAAGAGGGGAAAAAGAAGAGAGGAAAAGAGCATAAGCATAAGAGAAGGAAGAGGGAAAAAGAGTATAAGCATAAGAGAAAAAGAAAGAAAGCATATGCTTATGCTTATGCATGAGCATATGAGCATCAGAGAAAAAGAGAGAAAGCATAAGCTTGTGCTTATGTATGAGCATATGAGCATATGCTCATGCATAAGCATAAGCATAGGCAAAAAGAGGAAAAAAGAGAGAAAACAAAGAGAGTGGAAAAGAAGAGAAGGAAGAGGGAAAAAGAGATTGAAAGAGGGAAAAAAGAAGACGAGAAAAGATCATAAGCATAAGAGAAGGAAAATCATATGCATAAGAGAAAAAGAGAGAAAGCATATGCTTATGCTTATGCATTAGCATATGACAGAAAGAGGAGGGGCAAGAGGGACGAAAAGAGGAAAAGAGGGGAAGAAGAGGGAATAAGAGAAGAGAGGGAAAGAGAGGATTCCTATGCCCATCACTGCAGCTAGCGCTTAAGGTATTATTTGCATGCCAATGCAAATAATGAAAATAACAAAAGGGAAAAATAGGAAGCACTTTCTTACCCGGAAAAGTTTCGAACCATGTTTCGTGGACTGGCCCTACAAGAAATAGAAAACATACCATTTTTTCAAATAACTAGCTAGAGGAAGGAGGAGTTTGGAGAAGCAACTTTTCAAAGGGATTGGATGAGTTTGGCGAAGCCTATAAACAAGGAGAAAGCATAAGCTTACAAACAAGGAGAAAGAGGAGGAAGAGAAATACCAAAAAGAAAAGAGGTGAGTCTTCTTTCTTTCACCATATCTCCTTTTTTGTCCTTAACCTCTAAAAATCAAGCATGAAAATTAGCACATAGGCTTAGCAATACAAGGAGAAACATGCTTCAACACTCACAAAACAAAATCTCACAAAAAGTGAACATACACTGCTTAAAGAGACACACCTTCTTGAAAAACTTCCTTTCACACAAGCGGAGAGGGAGAAGGGTGGAGAGGGAACACAAGTGTTGGGAGAGGGACTAGGTAGGGGTGAGGAGTGGGGAATAGAGAGGAGGAAAGTGAGGTCATCGAATATAAGGCAGGAGGAGAGATTTTTGCTTTTCTAGTAATAGAGATGTGAAAGACGGTGTCGCACGATGTTTTCGATTTAAGCCCCCAGTGTTGCTATATAGCGATGCTAGTAAGCTACTATATAGCAACATTTATATCTAAAAAGCATCACTATATAGTGATGGAACAGGGCAAAGCGTCACTATATAGCGATGGTTTAGGGCACTTAATTGTTAGAAGAGAGAAAAGGAGATAATGGGTGGCTATTTTTTGGATCTTAATAGATTTCCTTGTAGCTCATGTTGTGATTTTGGAAGTGTGCAGATGGAAGGGACGAGTGGAAGCTCATCAGATGATGTGCTAATGCCTGGGAGCACAGAGTGGCTTACAGAGAGGTTGTATTGTCATTGCACTCATTGCAAGCGAGAAGTATGACATCAATGTCGTATTGTCATGTGCCTCTTGTGGATGTATGGGGAGGAGCCCGAACCAGTACCCACCATTGGTGTTGCACATGGTGATGGATCATCAATAAGTCAATTCTATTTGAGTTCATGATTAATATTGGATACCATTATGACACAAAACCTTGAGACAAGATCTTATATTTACACAAAATCTTGAGACAAGATGAGGAGGGTGGCGAGGGTGCGTATATACCTTCACACTTTGAGCAAGACTATAGTCTCCCAGATGTGCCTAATGAGGGTATGGTGGACATGATGAATTCTATTTTTAGGGACACTACATCAGATGTACACGTGATGTTAGAGTTTGAGGTCAATATGTGAGAATTGCAATCAACATAGTTGTACGAGGGTGCTAGGATGTCTAAACTATGGGCTTGTCTCTCAATCTTGAATCTGCAAGCAAATTATGGGTGGTCAGATACAAGTGTCTCGGCCTTAATGAGGTTAGCTCCTGCATTAATTTGACTCATTATTTGGATATTGTTTGTTTTGAGAATCATCATTATTCGAAGCCTATGTATGCTTGAATTGTGACTCTCTTTTTTCTCCTCTCTTTTCCTCTCTTTTCTCCTCTCTTTCCTTCTCTCTTTTTCCCCATGTGAAGCTTCAATAGCCTACCATTGAGCAAGCAGATACAGACTTTTGTCACTCTAATTCAAAGAATGCAGGAGTCTGTAAATGCTTGCTCAATGTCAAGTTGTAGGATTCTAAGCTTGCTCAATGTCTTATAGGTATTCTAAGCTGTAGGATTAGTGTACCAATAATCATCATGCGTTAGTGTAATTATGATTATGTTATATTATTGACATGACTTCTTTGTTGCTTTGAAAAAGGAAAAAAGAGAAAGAAAAGGGAAAAAGAGGTGAGAATCATCATATATGTTTGAGAATCATCATTATTTGACACCTAATTCTCTTTTGTCTTGTGAGAGCATGGAGATTTGGCTAGTTGTCCGAACTGTGGGGAGCAATGACATAGAGATTGTTGAGATATCGAGCTCCACTCGTGATATGCCAGGGTGACCGTTGTGCATTTATGTCACCGACTTGTTAGCTGCAGATGCGGTTGGTACACCGCCCACGAATAATAGCTGGATGATAGCTATCCTTATCTACTCTACTTCGTGGCTCAGTTAGTATGCCACCTTAGTTAGTTGAGTTTGGTTTCAGACCCACATATAGGGTTCTTCTCTTTCTTTAAACTAGAGTTCTTTTGGCTTTCACAACTAAGAAGAGAAAAATTGTTTTCAGCCTCCACCTGTGTGTGTATTCCCCCATTGTGTATGTGAGAAAGCCGCAAGTGAGACTCCTTTGCTCTCTCCCACTATCTTCACATGGTATCAGAGCCTTGTTCCTGGTAAGGAGCTCAAGAAAGCAAACCAAGTTCGCGGTGTTTTGGTAAGAGGACCAGTGTTGCTTTCCTATTTCGAGTTTGGGAGCAAATCTCTGCAGGTAGCGCAACCAGAAGTGCAAGAGTGCACTGTCTCAGATTCAGATGCCCTTCACGGTGTGGCGAGAGGGCCTTCGCACTGTCTCAAATTGATTTGAGGCCATTTTGGGGCCTGTTTTGAAGGCGGAAGTTCTTCACAAGCACTCAAAAAAAGGCCCTATTTTTGCTGTACGCTCGGCTGGATCATATGCCTGTGTGCAGAGATATTGGGAGTTACAGAATCATGCTTGTTGCCTATTGATGCAAAATTGTCACTAGGAAAGTGACTGTGTGGTCAAATACCTCTTTCGTTAGTTTTGCAGATCTGCCCGTGTGAGGCAAAAACTGTGTTTTTTGCAGTGACAGAATATTTTGTAGTATTCTGTAATGGCGTCTGATTCTCTTTCACAGATTGTCACAAAAAAGCTTGACAAGAACAACTTCCAAGCATGGAAGTTTAGAATGACGAATTTCCTTATGGGAAAAGGCTATTGGGAGTTCATTACAAGAAATGAAGAAGAACCAGTTCTTCCTAATGTTCCCAATCAACAAGAAATGCAGGCATTTAAAGGATGGCATGAGAGAGCCAGGAAAGTTATGTACTGGCTGTCTATCAGTATTTCTAATTCTATGATTGTGCATATTCAAAATGCAAGTATGCCAAAGGAGGCATGGGATACTTTGGCAAAAATGTACAGCACAAATACGCAAGCTAGGAAAATGCAGCTCAAACAGGAGTTGCACAATGTGCAGAGAGAAAATTTGAGCATCCAGGACACCTTTTGAAAGGATATAAAAACTCACAAATTAGTTTGGAAGCTTTCTTTATCCCCTTGTCCTTTTCCTTCTTTCTTTCTTTCAAAACTCCAAGTACAGCTAGATTCTCGAGAATGCAAACAATACGAGGTTGGCACAAAGTATATATAAGCTCAGTATGTACAAAAATCCATGCAGTACATGAAATAGACCATTCGGTATATACATCACCGCATGGTATAGATAAACACCGGGTGGTATACTTATGTATGTACCACATTGTAACTGGTTCATATAAAACGTTATAAAACTTGAATGAGAAACATCTTTAAAAAGAGACAACAGTTCAAATTTGAAAGCTTAGTCATAATCATGTCTAAATAGAATAGACAATTCATACATTATCTTGGTTTTTGGTGTATGATCCTTCCTCTACTTCACACATATCTTTCTCATGTAGCAACTCAAAAAATGTTTTGCAACAATTCATATCTACATTGCCTTCACCATAAGTATCCTTTATAGAAAATGTTCAGATTAGTTAGATGTTTTATATAAAATGTTAAAATTAGTTAAATGGTTAACAATATATTTCAAACTAGAATACTTAGTGAAGGATTGAGAAATAATACCCGATCAAAGTTATACTATTGTAATCCTTCGAAGCTATTTGTAGCTAGCCTGAACTTATCCATATATACAAAAGATGACATGATTAAAATGATGCAAAAGTCTCATTCTTAAACAAAAAAGAACATTATCTAATATTTCAAATGCACGAATAACCTCAGATGATGGGAATTCTTGTCCATAGTACTCTCCTCCAAAAGAACTCAAATCCCCAATAAACTATACCAAATAATTAAATACTTAAAATAAGAAGTCGTACTTATTAAATACAAAACTAATGAAATAAATATATGCTATAAATGAATAAGAGAACCATTAAAAGTAGTGATATACTCATATGTTCTCTAGAATTGGATCATTGATGGACTCGTCCATAGAAGGAATGTACGTTTCAAGCTCCATGGTTCTCTACGAAGTATCAATTAGACAGTAAAATTTAAGTATTTAACTATTAAATATCATTTTAATGTCCAGAAGAATGAGAAATATTTTTTACTTCCTTGCTGTGATATAACATCATCTAAATTAGCTTCTTTAGAAGTAGTGCTGACCTCCTCAATAGATTCTTCATCATTTGAGATTTATAGATAGGTTCCTTTTGTAACACTCCTTTTCTTGGTATACTTTCTAGATTTATAGATAGGTTCCTTTTGTAACATCATTTGAGATTTTTAGATAGGTTCCTTTTGTAACATCATTTGAGATTTTGTAACACTCCTTTTCTTGGTATACTTTCTACTTGATTGCTTCGAGGAGATCCGCCATCTATAAATGTCTTCGTTTATCCAACTGTACTCTACTCCACTAAACTTCAAAGGCATGATATCATGATGATCTGAATGAATGATGCCTTTGATGGTTTCTTGTTGGTCCTTTTTGTGTCATAGATCATTACCAATATCTACTCCTCCAAACCACCTTCATACACGATGGTAGTTATCTAGCAATAGAGAGTGTTGGTCCTTAAAGTACTTCTCCAAGAGCTGCTTGCCATTTAGTTTACTCTTATCTTTGCCCACTCATCTCAAGTGTCCTAAAGACGAACCTGGATGGACAAAAGTACTAGAGCCTAAACCGCCTTCACAGCCACCCTCATCCATGTTTAAAACAACTAAATAGCACATTCACAAGATAAAACGCATTCATTCAAACTCCTTGTCTCTACACACCTCTGGATACAACTCATACTCTGGCCACATCTCCTCTGAAAGCTAGACAACCTCAAAAAAAACCTAGTGGACTACACAGCCTAGCACAAGCTCCTACTGAGTGAGCTCAAGCTCACAAAGCATTCAGATTCATAATGCATCTGATCTTACAACTCATTGGACACCCACCCCCACAAAATGACCACCCAAGCACTACAGTTTCCCTTCTAGTTGCACACCACTACCCATAAGGTCTCAGATACCTTGTGTCAGCATCCCACTGCTTTAGAGACTTACCATAAACTCAATGTAAGGGAAAGACACCATTCGCCTTTCTCTGATGCATTGTAGCCTCCTCTATCAAAGCATCAAAAGTCCTTCTCCTCTCTATAGTCCATAGTCCTATTACCTCAACCAAGGCCTCTTCCCTTATTCAACAATGAGCACCTTTCTTACTACAACTAGCCACCCTCAAGCTCCTATCAATTCTTGAAAGCTGAAGGGAGAAAGAATTAGCATCATAGCTCACCATCCTTGGCTTGTCCATGAAAGGAATATGTAGGAGACCCCTCATGATCAGTTGCAACACTTAATGGCTACTTCTATGCAGCCATGCACAAGCCCTCGCAAGCACAAGTCATCACTGTGCACACTTCATAAAATCCTCTCTAATCACCTTTTGTAGTAGCACATCAATAGCCGAGTCCTTCTACAATGATTGTCTAGTCTAATATATGTGTAGCATCAAGGAACGTCTTCCTCTTCAGTCCTCAGGTTGACTAGACTTTCTCATCACTATCTCATGTGATGATGACTCATTGCAGCTTGACCTACTCACGGTGCATAACCAAACTCTCGTCGTCTGAGGTCTTTCTAGTTGCACAATCATCCATCAAGATGCCTCCTACTATAGACATCCCATAGAGGTGCTTCCACGGTCGATTGCTTGCACCATCTCATCTCCTTGCTTGCTTTCTACACTCTCCTCACAAGAACCACAAGCCTTCCTAATTGAGACATCCCCTACTTAGTAGTTGTGAGCCCCTCCTTTGCCTCAGCTTGCAAATAATGAGGCTCCCTACCAGCCCAGGTCTCCACAGTTTTTTCTTCGAGTAGCAATGCCTTCATCCTTGCTCTAGAGCTCACAAAGCTCTCAATTCTTCCAATGGTCCTCTAGCTCATGGCTGTCACCTCACCCTTTAGAAGCCTTCACCATCCATTAGTCTGCAATCTCCTTTTCCCTCCTAGCCTACAGTTGATGCCTCTCCACTTGCTCTCCAAACTCCCTCTCCCTAAATATTCTCCTCCCCTCCTAAGCGTGCATTCCCAGCCAAAGGGCTCTCCTCCCCACACAATTGGGACCCCCAGCCAAAGGGCTCTCCTCCCCACATAGTCACAATCTGCACTTCCAAAGCCATCCTCTATTGATCCTTTTAGTAGTTCACCTGCAAGCTCCTTCCGCCATCTCGCCATCCAGAAGCTCCTTGCCTCGTTTATGTAGCCACCTTTGCATGGTTGCTTTTTTGATATGTGTCACATCATCCTAATTAGCCACCTCATGCTTTCTTTTTTTACTCCTCTTCCACCTTGCCTCAAAAACATTTCACCAAGACCATTTCCCACACAAATGGGTTCCTATTTCACTAACACACAACCATCCTTCAACAAGGTATTTTGATGCATGCCCACTCATTTACCACACTAAAAAAAACACAATAAATTTACATTTGGTATTCAACCACTGACCCTGTCACACATGGGTACATTGATCTGGAGTGCATCCATCTGCGTTTCATCATCTCCCAGAAGTCTCTATGGAAGTGTCTACCATCTCAAGGAAATATTAACATCAATGTAGAGTCCCTCATGAGGGTGTCCATAACTCAAAACCACCACCACTTAGCTATGTACAAAGCTATGCGCCTGCCCATTAGCATGCAACAAGTGAAAAACATTTTTTGTTTTTTATCCACACATCTCTAGGAACCCGTTTCTTCTACTGTGACATTCATATCCAGCAAGTAAAAGGAAAAAATCATCAAACCACCTGGATCAAAAACAAAGCAAGCTTGTACTCTATGCCTCTACCTTTGTTTTCCTAGATCAAAAGGATAACTTTGAACCCTCCACCACTAGATATGCATAATCCACCATCCTCCTTGATCAAAAGGAATCAACAACACACTAAATTGATGTAGCCAATAGCTCCTTTCATATACCCACATCCTCACTAAGCCTCCAGGATCCCATAGCTTATCGTGCCAAGACATCACAACTCCGCTGGCTATTAGCCATCACACTTGTATCATGAGTCTTGTTCAGCTTCACATGAGCCACACCTTTTGAGGTCACTACCTCACACACAGATCTCATGGGTACAATCAGCCCATAATCTGTGATTAGGGACTTTTCAACAGGCTCAATTGCCTCAACCTTATAAGCTCCAAAACTTAGCCCATCACATGAATTATCAAGATCACCCAAGCACTACAAGGCATAGGCCCTTTTTCAACAAAAATACGGATGCTTTTTACATTATTATTTTTTTAAAAATGGGCACAAACGTCGTTATTAAAGTCGTTAAAAGCGTCGGAAAAGAATGGTCACTATAAACTGTTGCTATATAGTGACACTGCTAAACATCACTATATAGCGACTCTGATAAACATCGCTATATAGTGACACTGGTAAATGTCGCTATATACCGACGATTAACAGAACTTTAAAAGAAGCATTAGTGGGGCTAAATAGGCCCATAGCAAGCCCTGTTTTGCCCCACTAATGCGAAAAAGGTGATACAAAATCGCTCAAATGAAATGATCGAGCAACAAAAGCATATACATGTCGAACATATAGAACATTGTTTGTTACAAAATTACCTTGTCGAAAAGGGTGATACAAAATTGCTCAAATGAGCGGATATACAAAATGACATACATGGTCAAGTATATGCAAAATGCTACTACTACTATTACTACTACTCATTCGAATCATCCTCATCATCCTCATCCTCGTCCTCGTCTTGTTGGCCTGATCCTTGGTCCTCGTGAGTTGCGCCTTCTCCCTGATCCTCCTCACATGCATCTGATCTCGAGCCTTGGTGATCGCTCGCCCCTGGTGCTAGGACACTCGAGCTTTGACCCTAAGAATGAATCATATAAATTGAAAATTAGATTGGAACTTAAAGAATAAAACAATTTAAAAAGTGAGATTACAAGTAGGAGTAGACTTATACCGTGCAAGCAGCCACCTTAGCCCAATCGACTGTTGCTCCTATTGCCTCTTGCTCAATAAATCATGGCTTTGTTCCTATGCAAAATGCGCATCACGTCTCTGCATCTGTACGAAGATGACCCATCGCAACTTGATGTAGATCCAATTTACGAAAGTTAGAGTTAGTTAAAGTGTGCATGTAATATGTAGTAAAACAAATAGAACAATACATTAAATGAGAAGAAGTAGACTTACCACAGTTGCCTCGAATGCATACTCTCTAGCTATACCAAAGTGCAAAGTACCTATGATGTCCAGCCGTCTCTTTGTAGCCCTCCTCTAACCCTTGAACGTTTTGGGGTGGTCCCTATTCTACTTCTTGAGTAACTTCCAATCAGTTTTGTCTTCCCAGCTGGGTTTAGCCATCCCCTTTGCGATGGAAGTACGCAAGGTTGATCTAACTACTTATACTTGTGCAAAAGCCATAGTCTTGATCTATCTAATTCCACTGCATCAGTAGCTATTAGGCATTTAACTGAACTTGTATGGACATGATGTTTTTGCATCAAGAGGAAGAACTTTTTGCTAGAAAATGCGATATGGAAGAGAAAAACAGAGAAAGAGCTCAAATCATGTTTTTGAGCAAATTTTGCTTAAGCCCAATCTAATCAATCAGTTGTACTCCACCATCCTCCTAAATGCTAGATTACAGAGAAGATGTGCCCAAAAAATCATTTCAGAGAGTATTTTTGAGAGAAAGCTATGGAATGGTCATTTCACCTTAACAATAGGATAAACCAATGACAAGTGATAGATTGCTTATCTAGGCTTTGTGTAGAGCTAGATCTAGAGCTGGAGCTAGAGAGGTGTGAGATGGAGCTGGCGTGGTTAAGGCTGGAGCTGTAGTGGGTGGTGGAGCTGCAGTGGGACTCTATGATGGAGGTGGTGAGGTTGGAGTTGGAGCTGCAGTGGGACTCTATGATGGAGGTGGTGAGGTTGGAGTAGGAGTTGGTGAGGTAGTGAGGTTGGAGCTGCTGGAGGTGGTTGGACCTGGAGGTGGCGAGGTAGTGAGGTTGGAGGCAACTGAAACTAGAGATAGGGATGAAATGAATGGTAACTCTACTTAGAGGTAGTTTTTTCTCAAAATCTGTGCAAGCAATCATGAGGAAATAAATGCACAGGTACCTAGAAGACCATTTTCCACGTGTGGTTCACAAGACCCTTTATCTACACTTTTCTCCATCCCTCTAGCAGTTTTGGTCTACACTTTCCTCCATCCCTACACCACATCCTTATCTACATCATTGATCAGGTTATAATATTGTAATCCTTTGAAGCTATTTGTAGCTAGCATGAACTTATCCATATATACAAAAGACGACATGATTAAAATGATGCATAAGTCTCATTCTTAAACAAAAAAAGAACATTATCTTATATTTCAAATGCGTGAATAACCTCAGATGATGGGCATGCTTGTCCATTATAGTACTCTCCTCCAAAAGAACTAGAATCCCCAATAAATTATACCAAAGAATTAAATCACAACATAAGCAACCTTTCCTACTCTTCCTTCCCTTATGATGGGCATGCCTAGGTGATGATTCCTTAGTCGAAGGGGCTAGAGGGTATAGCTGTATAATAGGTCTAGCCATCGGTGTAGGAGAGGGATTTGCTGAGGTTCTCTAGGATAGTAGAGAGAAAAATCTTGTGGCCTCCACATCGATCATCTGTGTGACAAACTTGTCAAGACTCCCAACAAAGCCATGGGCTTCTAGCAAAGGATTTCCCCGAGGGGTACTCGAAGTGCTAGGTCCGAGAGGAATTGAGCCATGGGTAGTCACAAGGGTAGGCCCCTGAGCTGTCACCTGAGTGGAATCAAATTCATCTAGAGAGTAGAGATCGTGATGTCTCCTCTTATGAGCGTTTTCATACACATCAGATGTGCGACGTGATCCCATGTCTGATTTGGGGGGATTGGACAAATGTAGACACAAATACAAAAACACAAACATGAAGGAAAAAAACAAAAAACAAGCGCAGGTAAGAAGAAGAAAGACAATTATGAAATACAAACTCATGATGTTATGAAAAGGCAATTAATCACTTGTTAAAATTATGAAATGGCATCAACACATAAATGATAAATATGAAAAAGAAAGGAAAAAAGAGAAAGAGAGAGGGGGAAAGAGAAGGAAAAAAGAGAGATGAAAAGAAGAAAAGAGAGGAAACAAGAGAAAAAGAGAGAAGAGAAAGGAAGAGAAAAAGAGAGGAAAAAAGAGAAGGAAAAGCATATGCATATGCTTATGCATGAGCATAAGAGAAGGAAAAGCATATGCATATGCTCATGCATAAGCATAAGCATAAGAGAAGGCAAATGCATATGCTCATGCATAATCATATGAAAATAAGAGAAGAGATATGAAAATAAGAAAAGAGAGGAAAAAAGAGGGGAAAAGAAGACATGGAAGAGGGGAAAAGAGAGAGAAAGCATATGCATAAGAGAAAAATAGAGAAAGCATATGCTTATGCTTATGCATGAGCATATGAGCATATGCTCATGCATAAGCATAAGCATAGGCATAGGCATATGCTTATGAAAAGAAGAGAAAAAGAGAGGGGAAAAGGAAAAGAGATTAAAAGAGGGAAAAAGGAAGAGGGGGAAAGAGCATGAGCATAAGAGAAGGAAAAACATACGCATAAGAGAAAAAGAGAGAAAGCATATGCTTATGATTGTATTCTCTTTCGCCAGTGAGAATGGAGATTTGGCTAGTTGTCCGGAGTGTGGGGAACAATGATACTTAGATGACTTGCAGTGTGAGCAGATAGTGTGAGCAGATACCGGTGAAGGTCTTGAGACACTTTGCCATCATTGCAAGAATACAACATATGTTCCGATGCAAATCCATAGTGGAGTTGATGACTTAGCATGCATCTCATCGGTCCATTGATGACACATTGAGGATTCCCATAGATTGTGTAGCTTGGAAGCACATAGACAATTAGCGAGGACTTTGTGAGGGAGCCACGCAACTTACATCTTGGGCTCACCATGGACAACGTGAACCCTTTCGGGTTACGCTCAACATCTTGGTCGACATGGCCCATACAATATCCCACCATGGCCAGCAATAAAGAAGGGACACCTCATGCTTGCGCTACTTGTGCGAGGGAAGTACAATGCCAAAAATATGGATGTGTGCATGGCACCTTTGAAAGAGGAGTTATAGATCTTATGGAGAGGAGTGTGGGTCTTTGATATTTCCAAAGCTGCTAGACATACCAATGATATTTTGGTCGGGTATCTTGATGTGCACAAAGATTAATGATAGTGGATGATATGAAGCCAAATCTATGTGAAAGCTTGCAAGGGTTGAAAGATAAGTCGACTATTAGAGAAATTTAAGTGATTTTAGGCATGTAGCAGCAAGACTCTTATGGCAACAAGTTTGAAAAATGAGTTACATTTTTTTACCATGAGGACCATTGGCATGCTTTTTAGTAAAGATTACATATTGCTTTAAATTTAATTTGCTTCACAAATGTTTCTTGCTAGACATGTCAAATTAAGATCTCTCTGTTTCAGAATATGCTCTTGCATACCCAAAGCTATGACATATTTCTTTGCATCATCATATAAGAAAGCTTTGTTCTCGTATGATTTGGGGCTCAAGACAAGGTCAAGATTTGGCACATGACCTTGCCCCATTGAGCATGAGGTCAAGATTTCTAGAATTGCTAAAACTTCCTCACTTTGCTCGTTGCCCACCACAAACTCATGCATTGTGTAGTTCACCTCTATCAAAGCACTTGTAGGTTTTTTCTTTACTCCCGTGTGTTTTCTTAGCTCCTTTATCCTATATGCCTCATCCCACCTACCAACACTTACATTGATGCTCACCATGAGCATATATGAAGCAATAGATTCTCAATTCATTAGGACCAGCTATTGAAAGCATCTCAATCCTAGGTTTGCTTCCCCTACATAAGTTTTGCAAGAATTGAACAAAGCTATTCCTATTTCTTCAGATGGAGGACACTGCATGGTTTCAAGGAATTTCTCTTTCTCATACAATCGCCCTGATTGTGCAAAAAGATCAATCATGCACGTATAGTGATCTAGTGTTGGTGCAACGCCATACTCTTCTCTCATAACCCTGAAATATTCCAGGCCCTTGAATACTAGGTTGGTATGACTACATGCAGCTAGAAGACACGTGAATGTAACAGCATCTCATGTTACACCCAGTTCTTGCATGTCCTCAAAACATTGCACAACCATGCTACCCTCTTCATTCAGGCCATATCATTTTATCATTGCACTCCATGACACCACATGTTGAACTGGTAGTTTGTCAAAGACTTCCTGTGCCTCTAAAAGTGAGCCACATTTGGCATACATGCCAATCAAAGTGCTACCAACATAAAGGTCTCTTTCAAAGCCCTTTTGTGTAATCTTCGAATGAATTTCTTGGCCCTTGCCTATGGCTCCTATGCTGCCACAAGACACAGAGAAACATGACATCACTTGGAGAGACACCTTGTGCTTGCATTTGCTCAAATATTTTCAGTGCTTCCTATTGAGGTCCATGTTTAGCATATCCTACAATTAGTGAGGCCCAAATCACATCTCGGACCAAAATCTTGTAGAATACTTTTTGTTCCTCCAAAAATGAGCCACATTTGCAATACATGTCAACCAAAGAGTTGTCAATAAGGAGGTCTTCATCAAAGCCTTTTTGTAAGACCATAACCCATCATGGTTGCCATGTCATAAAATATATGTAAGACCATAATCCATCATGGCTGTCATGTCATAAAATATCATCAAGAAATTCTCCAAAGCCTGTATTCATCATGAACCACAACGTGAACATATAGCTTATAAGTAATAATGTTTAAGGACAAGGGATTGTGTAATGTAGTAAAACTTTAAGAGCTTGTGAATCATCATACTTGCAACATGCTCTAATGGAAATGAGTTTGATCCAATTAGCTCTTCTAATCTAAGTCTCCAAGAAGCAACAAATACTCTCAGAGTGTTTATGTCTTCTTGAGACCAACCATTATTGCAGGTGTAATCATAGAAAGTGTGAGCAATATCTATGATTAAGAGACCCAAATCATAGACTTTCTTTGGAATGTCTTTGATTTCACACAAGACATAAGGCAAGCACCATTGCACAAACTTTTGATTTTCTTTGGCCTTGTAGCTCTCATGCTACTTGCTAGGAAACCTTGGCCATCGATTGTATTAAATGGAATAAGGTGTGACTTTTGCCATTCTATGTGCTTCATCATCAATTTCTTTTTTGACTCTATTATCAACATCGCTCATCAAATAATTGATATAGTTTGAAAACATATTCCATGCCAAGATGTGCATGCAATCAAATACCAAGTAGAGAGATAAGTCAAACACATATAGATCATATAGTCTCCATAAACATGATCTACCTGAAAGACCCACCTCCTTGAGAATGTCTTCATGTTGAGTTTGAGTGCTTGCTCACTCTGCACGAATCGACTCTTGCAACATACCTTTTGTATATATTTTCATTGGAGCATATTTGAATTGCAACTTATTTTGATCACATAGGTATCTATTTGAACCTTCACTTTGCAAAGTGGCTATAGGCTTGTCTCTATGACAAAAGGATTGGCCACCATTCTTAAAGGATCCAATTTTACATTGAGTTGGATGGTCTCCAGTGACCATCATAAGCATAGCACATGCCTTGAAGGACATAGTTGCCACATCCAAAGATATATTACACTAGATAATTGTAATGTACCTCAATTCCTTGCATGAATAGACTTTCCAACTCATCTATCAAAGGTTTCATAAAAACAAAGAAGAGTTTATTTGAGCTCCCAATAATTTTTTTGCAACTAAATGGAATAAATAATACAAGAATTACTCCAACCAAGGATTTCTTTCTGCAATTGAGAACCTTGACCTTGACAACACTGCAATTCTTTTGGATTGATGCCTAGAAACCATCCCAATGTATAATAGAAAAAAGTTGTGTGGATCTTCCTATAGATTTAAATAAAGACACATTTAGAATACAACACTATATGGCATACTTGATCATAAATTCATTGAGACTACATATGGTGTATGATTTACAAAATGTACCTTGCAATGTCATTGGGGACCTTGTATTGGAGCTTGACAAGTCTTGCAAATAAGTTTGTACATTTTCTCATGTTCATTCCCACCCTCTAGAAGAGCTTTTGACTTTAGTGAAGGAGGTCATGCTCTATAAGCTTGTTTGTTGCTTTTGCATTTCTCACCATCCAAAAATCATCAATTCTAATACTATCATTAGAATTATTTGGTACCATCCATTTGTCTTTATTTCTCCACATTTCCAAAAATTCATGGCATAAAGATCTACCTTTTGTAAGAGATTTGATCAGCTGCTCACGAATCGGAATATAGTCAAAGCTTAACCTATCCTTTCTAGGAATTTGACATTTTTCACATTTCTCACAATAGGTACCACAATCACACTTTAATTTTCTCTTACTTGTAACATTGCTATTGCATTAACATTCAAGATTATCACCACTATAATTTTCTTCTTTGCTTGGTGGAAAGAGTTAAGGAGCATGTACATAATCTTCTTTTCCTTGGCATATTCTATATTGCATGAAACCAACCATACCAAGCCTTGTAAACATGGTACTTAGTTGTTCCCAACATGTAGGAATATTTATCCCACCTAGGTTTCCATCCCATGTTTCTAGAAATTGGACTAATAGTTTACCCAAGCTTGGTGTATCTATTTTTTCAGGTACTCTAGAAATAGTACCACCCATATCTCCAAATAGGATTTTAAGCATACTATCTTGAAACTCCACTAAAGCTTGATGTTCATCCCGAACAGCTTGCAATTCAATCAGCTTTTGTATTATTTTATCAACCAATGATAACTCCAAGACATCCATGCTATCCTCTTCATCATGATAGTAATCATTATGTATATGAAGAAATACATTATCTTGATGAACATCATTACCTTCCATCTCATGTGTAGGTTCATTGTCCTCCCCTTCTCTAAGTTTTGCAGCGCTAAAATGTGGAGCGTGTAAACCAAGATTTGTTGCAATAGTTTCAAATCTCTCATCAGCTTGCATATGCCTTGCATAAGTTGATGGAGCAACAAAATGACCACTATGGCAATAAATTTGACATCTACACGATACTTGCCTCTGTCCATTAGATGATTCCATAGGTTCTTCATTCCTGTGAGTATTATCGTGAATAGAATGATGCTCATTCACATTTGCCAAAATCGATGGATGTATATTTCTAATCGAGTCAGCTTGTTGACAATGTGCATAATATGTGCTTCGTCTCACATCTTGATAACCTAGAGGAAAATGCTTAAACCTATAATTGCATCTACATCTTTGTAGGCTATCATCTATTGCCATCTGGAATAAGCCACATGAAATCATAAATAAAACACCCTAGAGGACAAACACTTATATAGGCAGCTCAACAATGTCCATCATATATAAAAACAAAGAAAGCATGACACAAGTGCATAACATATGAAAACATTGAAAGGATAACAACACATAAGGGATAGATATAGAAGATAGGGATTTAATCCATAAGTCTAATGAGTAGGTAGAAAATATATATAATAAGTGCATGACATAAAATAAAATTGCATGGAAGAGATCGTAAAGGAACCATTAGATGTAAGAAACAATTACATGGACCCTTTGAAAGTGGTCACAAAGACTCTTGAGATGTACATAGAATAGCATAACCATACATATATAGGCATAACATAAATACATAAATAGCATAGAGACATACCATAACATAACCACAAGCATAGAGGCATAGCATGGATAAACACATATCATAAAGCATAGAGACATAGTATAAAGCATGTCCATAAAGATGATAACCATAAACACATAGCATAACCATGAGAATGAATTTATATAGATAGGCATGCATAAGCATACATAGGCATATATAGGCATGTACATAGCATAGCATAACCATACATATATAGGCATAACCATAAGCATAGAGACATAGCATAACCATAATCATAACCATACATATATAGGCATAACCATAAGCATAGAGACATAATATAGCATAACCATAAGCATAGAGACATAGCACGGATAAACACATAGCATAACAATAAGCATAGAGACATAGCATTAAGCATAGAGATGTAGCCACTCACTTAATTTTGCATGGTTGTTAGATTGCTCACTCTGTCACTTGATGTGGCATCCATGTCACAAGGATCAATGCAATCATACCATCCTAGGATCCAAACGTAAGGGTAAAGCAAGCCATGAAGCACATAATGGATGTGGCTGATGCTACCCTCCTACCGACAAGACGAGGTGAGGTGTGCATAATTGGCAATGCAAGCATCTTCCATGATCTGAATGGTTGGAAGTACGTACGACCGCATCAACGTAGTGGTCTCCAACGATGACATTATAGTAGTATGGGATTGCGGCGATGCAGCACATGGACGGTGGCCCATCATGAATTGTTTCCCCCGCTATGAGGGAGAATGCATACTACATTCATTGCATGATCAAATCTAATAAGCCTCATAGTGGAGTCGTTTCCACTTTACTTTGCAAAGATGTTATATGCAAAGTTCGTGCTGGATGTGCCTGTAGACTTTGTCGGCAAAACCTAGGACATGCAGCAAAAAGACAATGCAACCAAGGACAGTCGATGCCACTGTTATCCCCACCGTTCCAACACCACTTGCTAATGTGGGAAGCTCGACCTTAGGTAGGTGAAGTACATGCCATTTGGTTACATGCGTGGTCATATTCATTATATCATACATAGCATACTCATTAGCCATATTGTGCATCTATGCAGTTTCTATGAAAAGCTGTGAGTTAGTTATGAATGTGCATGAAGGCATGGGAGATGAAGGCTTTGAGGGTGGTGATGGTGCACAGGGTCCTCAAGCTACATCACAAAGTACATCGCGGGAAGATCTCACATTTTTGAGCATCATAGTGCATGATGCTATGTCTGAGTAGTATTGACCAGTGATGAGTGAGGATGAGTGCCTGCAAGTGGAAGTCAAGTGCAGGAATTCCATTCTTCAACAAGCCGGTTAGAGGCAAGACCTTGAAAACGCCTATAAGGAGCAATGTTGCATCTCTGATGTGTATTCTGAGCAAGCATGAGATGCATAAGTTGCCCTCCAACACATTGAAGATAGAGGTCATATTCATAACTTGGATCAAAATTTTGTAGACTAATTGGCTGCAAAAAAACAATCCACCCTTCTGTCATGTATCACCATGTGAATGGTCGATCACGCATAATACCATGTTTTTCACCCAGTGTCTGCACAATCGTGAAGAAACATGCCTCGAGGTGTGTTATTAAAAAATGAATGTATCCATTGGGCATGTCCCTTTGCATTCATGTTAATCCCACCTATGTTTATGCATGTGAAAATTATCGTGCCCATCGGATATTGTTTGCATGGTTGATCACCCATCAAACTATGTTTTTAAACCTAATGTCATGCACAATCATCAAAAAGCACACTCTGAGTTGT
The DNA here is from genome assembly GCF_047967505.1 of Dipteris shenzhenensis. Classification (NCBI taxonomy): domain Eukaryota; kingdom Viridiplantae; phylum Streptophyta; class Polypodiopsida; order Gleicheniales; family Dipteridaceae; genus Dipteris; species Dipteris shenzhenensis. The sequence continues at coordinate 36,355,165 of NC_141624.1, read as the reverse complement.
GTTATTCAAAGTTGCACGTATTTAATTGGCATCCTGCTTTGCAAGTGAATAAACCCCACCTCTATTGAGGTATTTACAAATTATCATGCCCATCCAATATGTTTCGTATGGTATATCATGCATGAAACCATGTTTCTCACATAGTATCCTACACAATCATCAAAAACCCCCTCTCTAGGTGTGTTATTCACACATGTATGTATCTGATGAGCACACCACTTTGCACATGCATCTTTCCCATAAAATCTGGTTTGCATGGTCAATCACCCATCAAACCAGGCTTTTCACCTTAGGGTGTCTTGCACAATCATAAAAAAACACGCTCCTAGGTGTGTTATTCAATGGTGGATGCATTTGATGGGCATTGTGCTTTGCACATGCATTAATACCACCTATATCAAGGCACATGGAAAGTATCACGCCCATCAGATGTGGTTCGCATGGTTGATCACATGTTAAACCATGTTTTTCACCTGGTGTTGGGCACAATCATAAAAAAACACACCTTAATGTGTGTTATTTGAACCTATACATAGTCGATGGGCATCCCATTTTGTACACGCATGAATCCCACCTATGTTGAGGTAGGCGCAAAGTATTGTTTTCATTGGATATGGTTTGTATGGTCGATATTGCATTAAACCATGTTTTTCACCTAGTGTCATGCATAATCGTCAAAAACATGCCTTGAGGTGTGTTATTGGAACCTGCACGTATCCGATAAGCATCCACCTTTCTACACATGTGAATACTACTTATGTTGAGGTAAAGTATTATAATCATATGATATGGTTCGCATGGTCGATCACCCATCACACCATGTTTTTCACCTTAGAGTGTCATGCATATTAATCATGAAAAAAAGCTTTTACAATTGTGTTATTCAAGCTTGCACATATCCCATGGAAATCCCCCTTTGCACGCATGTCAATACCACCTATTTTGAGGCACGTGCAAAGTATCATGTCCATCATATGTGGTTCGTGTGCTAGATCACACATTAAACCATATTTTTCAGCTACTGTCATGCACAATCGTCAAAAAACATGCCTCGAGGTGTGTGATTCAAACTTCCACTTATCTGATAGACATCCCTCTTTGCGCGCACTTCAATCCCACCTATGTTGAGTAATGTGCAAAGTGTCATGCCCATTAGATGTGGTTTATATGGTCAATCATGCATCAAACCATGTTTTTCACGTAATGTCATGCATAATCGTTAAAAAACCCTACAAAAACACGTCTCAATGCATGTCATTTGAACTTGCATTTTTCTGCTAGGCATCCTTCTCTGCACAGGCATCAATACCATCTACATTGAAAAAGGTTCAAATTATCGTGACCATCAGATATTCTTTGCCTGGTCAACTACCCATCAAACCTTGTTTTAACCTTAGAGTGTTGTGCACAATTGTCAAAAGACATGCCTCAACGTGTATTATTCAAACATGCACGTATCCAACTGGCATACCCCTTTGCACATGCATCAATATCACCTATGTTGAGGTAGGTGCAAAGTATCATGCATGTCATGTGTGGTTTGTGTAATTGATCATGCATTAAACCATGTTTTTGACCTACTATCATTCACAATCGTCAAAAAACACATTTCGAGGTGTGTTATTCAAAGGCGCATGTATCAGATAGACTTCCCCCTTTGCATGCACATGAATCATACCTATGTTGAGGCACATGAAAATTATCATTCCCATCGGCTGTGGTTCATCTTCTCTATCATGCATGAAACCATGTTTTTCCACTAGTGTCATGCACAATTTAAAAAAAACCCACTTCCAGGTGTGTTCTCCGCACATGCACATATATGGTGGGCATCCCCCTTTGCACCCACATCAATCCCACCTATGTTGAGGCAGGTGCAAAATATTATGTCCATCAGATGTGGTTTGTATGGTCGATCACGCATCAAACCACGTTTTTCACCCTAGAGTGTCATGCATAATCATCAAAAAACACACCTCGAGGTGTATTATTCGATCCTACACGTATTTGATGGATACCACAACGATTATTGGGCTTTACCATGATGGATTCTTCCACCATATACAACAAGCACATTTTTATAGTGCGATCGACAAACGGATCGATCCTCCATACATTTGCATTGTTATTAGACATTTTGAAGATATTGCCTAGTATTAGCCAAACATAGGCTAGATACTATGACATTGGATTGCAGTATGGTGCAACTATACAAAAAATAGTGCCTATCAATATCAGTGGGGCTATAACCTAGGCCTCCAAATCCACTAATGCCACCTTTGTCTCCACCAAAAGGTCTTGAGCATGTGAGCCAAGCCATGACACATCTTCTTATCTAAACCTCATTTGGTGATCTCCATTGTCTCTTCAATGATAGAGCTTGGTCCCCAAACAAAGAAAAATTAGGTATTTGCCTTATCAATGGAAGCCTTTTAGCAAGCCTCCAACCTTTGAGCTACTACTCATTGGGGAACCTAGGTAGTAATGAGCTCACAATGAGGCCATAACAAAGGTGAAAATATGATTCAAGCCATTGAACTTTACTTATCTCAACAACCAAGGGTCGAGGCTGTGCATGCAATTTAGGTAAAGTTAGCCTAGACCAAGAATACTCAAAGACTTTTAGAAGAATCAGTAAGCAACACTGGCAGTTCTGAGTGGTGTGATCCTAAATAATAGGAAATGACAACTTAGGCCAACAAAAGAACATGAATTAGTAGGAATGATCTAGTGTAATATGAGTTCTAGAATAAAAAGGAAGGATCCTCACCCACCCAAGTCTATAGGTACTAGAGGTTGAGTCCAGCTTTGAAAGGGCCCTCCCTCACTCATGCGACTACTTGTTTAGGATCCCTAGTTTTATCTCCCTAAGATCTACATACACTAGAAGGGGACAAGGCAAGCTACCCTTAGTGAGTCTTTGTGCTCAGCCCAAGAAGGCAATTAAGTTTTTGAGCCTTTAGTCTACAACTATGCCTATTGGAATTCTTGATTCTACATTAAGTCAAGTACTATTTATTTTCAGTAATGCCTTTCCATTTTTTCACACTTTTATTCCTGAAAACTTCTTAATATCCCATCTCCATTATGGTTTTTCCCATGCAACAAAAGCTCCATTGTTATGTTATCTTGATGTCTAATCTATATTCTATTTCTAGGTCTTACCTACCCTTTAATAAAAGCTTGTAGATAGTAGTTCACGTCATTTGTGCAATGTTTTTGTTTGTGCATTGTTGTCTTCCTTTCAAGTAGGATGGATTTCTTTTGTTTGTACTTTCTTGATCAAGTTTAGCAGTCGACATCCGATTGCAAATTCATAAGTATTGAATCTTGTGATTTTGCACATAGAAACATATTAGTGTTCCACTTTAGTGAAAGATAAATACACAGCAGTTTTGGCCCACTCTATAAGCCCATAGTTTTTGTGCACTAGATCATACAAAGAATGGGTGGGCTCTCTAAAATTCTAATATAGATAACTTAGGATCCTTATGAAATTTTGTAGTCTTGGAATAGTGAAAGTGCTCAATAGATTAAGCTACATGAAGTGGCCAAATCAATGAGGAAGTGGAAATTAATGAAGAGGACTAATATTTTGATGATATATTGGGGCTCTTTCTTGTAAATTTAGATAGCCAATGCAGTAATATCTGACTTGCCTTGCAAGTCTTTACATTTGACGAAAGTCACATGTTCTACCTCCTTGAATTTTCTACCTAGTAACCATCTTTAAATGATTGAATGCTATTCCTAGCTTGTTGTGCTCTCTATCAATGTTTTTTTATTTGACTACTAATAGACAACCTCCCTCACACATCTTATCATTTTCTTTATGCCTCTTTGTGGGTTAGCAAGGAATAGAGTGACTGATTCTAGAGGTCATGTTGCTAAATATTAGACGTAGTTACACAAATGAAGAAAAAGAAGGTGGGGTCATGCATGACATTGCATGCAATGCTATATCTTAGAAATTATAAAGTCTTCAAGCAAGGGGGCAAAAATAGATGGAAGGGCTATGCAACCTCCACATGTCTTTCTCATGCCAATAGAGAGTCTTACTCCATCCCACTCATGTCCTTGCATGCAATATCTGATTTATCCATCTTTACCTTTTCTCAAAGTAGTTGTATATGCCCAAAGTACAAAACTGGTGCAATAGCACTACCTCGAGGGCGGTGGTGGGTTCACTCTGTATAAATCCTATATATCATTTGCTTTCAAGGACCATTTGTAAAAGTTTTTTTTTTCTAAAATCAAAATTTATGGATGATAAATCCATGGCAATATGACAAACATGATTTTGTATTCCTAGTTTGTTTGAAAAATTACATGAACGCAATTGTTTTCTAAAATCCTTTCTTCATCACATCAATTCACGTTGACATCAAGAACATGATCATTTGCCATTGTTACTAGTAACTGAACAAAGCAAAAGAAGTATGAAACAACACATAAGGATATTTCCACGTTTGATATGAAGCTTTAAAGGGGCCTTAGAAAAGCTTCACAACAACACAAAGAAACTATAGACGTGCAAAATAGCAAGCGCGTCTATAGGCATTGTTTGAATAGAGAAATTACGGGCACATCTAATAGCATGTCTAATAGCTCGTCTATTTGCACGTGTATTGACACGTCTATTTGCACGCCTACACTGAGAAAATAGGGGCTTGTCTAGCATGTCTACACTGAGAATTAGATGCGTATTTAGATGCAAAATAGAGAATACGAAAAGTGAGATTTTGGTGTATATCAGTGCTTTCCAAACATTGCCCATGATTACCAAAGCACATAATTTTAACAAAAACATCAATGCTTTTTTGCAAGACCACATATACAAGAATTAAGTGAGGTGAGAAGATTGAGACAATATGTAAAATAGTTTTGCCAATATCAATGATGGGCTACGGTTGAATCTCATCCTCAATGAGATCAACCCTTGCCAAACTATCTACTTCAAAATCCAAACAAGTGTTTAGATCTACAAATACATTCAACCCACTACTACTTGTGCTACTCATGTGCTCATCGAAATCAGCATCACCAATGGTAGGCTCGTCCTCATGGGTAATGGCCTCAACATCTGTATCTCCTATCTCATGATCATCCTCCTCTCTCATATCACGGTCATCATCACATCCATGGCCATGATCATCCTCCATATGCTCCATATTAGTAAATGTACTATACATCACTTTGGAACGTGACATAATAGGTTGACATGCCACCATATGTTATTATCCACCATTGGTTGATAGACAACCTAATTCAAACACAAATACAATCATGTTATTTTCCTTGCATCGAAGGTATCAAATATTTAAAAGTGAGTATTTTTATATGTGTACACAGTACCTGTTCACATTGTTGCAATAGTACTAGTGTGTCCTTCCTACTTTGCTAAAACTTTGTGGAGTCAATAGTTACAAAGCCACTTGCATGGCATTTGATTGTTGCATTAGGGCCTCTTTCCATCATGTCCTTAAACCACTTTACATCCTAAACATACACAAAGAAGCGTCGAAATTCAAGCTTAATAATATCTTGGATTATGCCACAATAATCATCCATGGCTCCATTGGCTCCCTCAAAGCTAGCAATAATGCCGCAATCTTGTTTGTTTCTCTTATCATCAATCTGTTGTGTTCGAAAATGCTTGCCCTCACACCATATAGCATTGAACATAGTGCACTATACCAAGAAAAAATCAGTTGAATAAGCAATCTAAATTATTGAAAGCTCCTAACTTATGCATAATATTCTATATACCAACCTTGCTCATGCATCCCCTAGCATACTCCCATTCTTCCATTGTGATATGCATCCCCTCGTCTTTCTCTGCTTTCTCCATTTCATCAAGTAGCCAATCCACATGAATATCCTTTAGAAGTGCTCTTAGATACTGAGGATATGGCACACGAGATCCATGGTGTGTACGAAAGAGGGCCTTTCTTCTTGTCTTCTTGCCTTTGCATCCTCATATCTTGTCACCCATCTTTTCATCACATCACTATTAAGCACACAATAGCGGTTGATACTATTATGCAACTCCGTGTCTATTACTTTGTTGCGTCCTTTCCCTTGAGGCACAATAGAGGTCATCCTTAGGTCTTCATCATCTCTCCATAATCGTGGGAGAGAGCTATCCACATCAACAAGAAACTCATCAATAAATACAAGTGACTCTTGTGCCAACCAACCCTCGGCCATGCTACCTTCAGGTCTCACATTTTGTCTCACGAAGCCCTTCAAGGTCTTCATGAAGTGCTCGAGGAAGAATAACCATCAGGCATGTATAGTACCGCATATAGCAATCTCATCCACCAAATGCACTATAAGATGTAGTTGGCTTGTGAGAATAGAACGTGGAAATGTCTCCTCCACTAAACAAACCACCTCCACTGGCATAACGTGAGCATTCTCAAGCATGGTGGGATCTATTTCCTTTGATCTTACATACCTAGAAATGAAAAAGTACACCATATTAGCAATATGAACACCTTGCATGGAGCATTGATACACATCATATTTTGTATCATGTAAAGTACCTCACAAGATCGTCCATCTTGTAAATACAATCTTTCACATCCTTTGATGCACTACAAGAAATGCTAGTAGGTAGTATGAACTGTACCCATGAGGAGGTGGTTGATAAGTTGTTTATAATTATTCACTCACAAATTTGAAAGGAAAAAGATATTATGCACATAAAATACTTACTTGGAGTATCTTGTGCCAATCATGAGATTTCAAGCCATATAATTGCTCTACACCTCTTTTCTTGCTCTTTGTAAAGGCTCCCTTCAAACACCTCATGCATCCAGTGGGAGTACGAATTGTAGTAATAGCGCGCTTCACTGCCACCATCTCTAGCTTTGATAACCTCCATGGTGCACGAGGTAAAAAAACATGCCCATTTGGTCTCTCTTGTGGCCAAGCTTCACACATCCTCCCTGTGGTGCATATATCCTCACTTATGCCTATAGAATCTTGTGTCCCATTCAAATGCTCCCAAATGGTAGATGCCACATTCTTGAAGATATGCATGGGATCAAGTAGGTGATTGATCTTGAGGTGGGACCAATATGGTAAACGATAAAAGATGGAGTATCCAAGCTGGTGTTAGCGGGCAATCTTTATTTCTAGCCAATATAGCACACAATAGTTACAAACCCTTACTGGCTCATGCCAAGTGGTGGAGGAGTCTTGGAACCATCCCAAATTCTCATCCAATCTCCCACGGTGGGTGATTGTGGGAGGACTTCATTCCAAGGGGCAACATATCTAGGATGATCAGGTGGGAGAAATCAATGGTGATTCTCATAGATGACCTTATTCAATGCGTCTGCCCGTAAGGCAACTAGCGAAGGACCACAAACAGGACATGCATGGTAACTTGATGTAGTGAGACTTGAACAATAGATGCAATTAAGAGTTGAAGGTGGGTTTAGGGTGCCACATCCTTTTCCTATTCATAATTAGAAGTGCAATGCTTACCTGAACACTCGCCATAGCCTAGGAAGTCATGCATCATCCACATCTAGACTTCTTTGCAGTTGAAGTCTCGTGACAAGGGAGGCCTGCTCACATCATGCACCTCGAGACCTCTCCAAAGTATCTCTAGCTTGTCAATCAAAGGCTCCAAATAAACATCAGGATTTTTGACTTTATGTTTCCTTGGAATTAGAAGGGACACAATCACATGTCCTTTCTTAATAGCCATGGAGGGTGGAAGATTATAATTCACCAATATCATTGGCCATACACTGTAAGAGGTGCTTTTGAGACCAAATGGGTTCACACCGTCCATACCCAATCCAAGTCTCATGCTCCTAGGTTCTTCCTTGAAGCTTGGCCATGTGTCTTCAAGATGCTTCCATGCAGGAGAGTCTGCAGGAGTTCTCCACTTGCCATCGGTTGATCGATGGGAGGAATGCCATGACATGAGCTTTGCAATGGATTTGCACTTGAACATATGTTGGATGTGAGGGATTATGGGAAAATGTCGCAGAACCTTATGAGGCACATCCAAAGTTTTGAGATCTGGTCTATATCTTGCCTGTCCACAAGTAGGGCACTCTTGCATCCTTATGTAGTCCACGAAACAAAGCACAATCGTTGACACGTGCATGGATGCACTTGTAATCTAATCCTCCAAGAGAGGTCACATGTTGCCTTGCCATATCTCTTAAGGTCGGTAATTTATTCTCCCTTGGAAGCATTTTACACAATAGCCTGCACGTGAAGATCATAAATGAGGAAAAGCATTCGAGTAATTGACCCACTAGCATAATTCACCATGTTTGAAAAATAAACTTTAAAGCTTACTTGAGTAATGCATTCAAACTTGCATTGCTCCATCCATAGATGGTTTGCAAGTTTAGTAACTCAAGGGAGGCATGTAGAACAGAGAAAGTGCACCCCTCAAACAGTGGAGTCGATGCTGCAGTAAAAATATCATCCTGATCCATGCTATCATCCCTCCCTTCGGATTGATGGAGATATAAATCCCGCACCATATCATCAAACACCTCCTCCTCCACGGCTTCATGAGGTAATGGCGGAGGGCTACTATCACCATCACTCCATGCATCCGTAACGATCCCTCCTAAAGATCCCACCTCATATTGCCAATGCTTCGCCTCCTCACGGCGAGCATAGGGCAACATATGCGAGTGTGGTACTATATCCTATATCAAATTAAAACGGGATCATAACTCAAATATATGAACACCCATAGGTATCTCAATTAACCTTAACTCTTTAACACTTACCATGTTTATGGTCGCATCCCATTTTCCATACTTTGAGATGTGATTGAGTGTAATCTTGCATGCATGATACATGTTTCCTAGACATTGGTCACACATACATTTGATTTTTTTCTCCAACCACATTTCGCGATGGTGGATATGGAGGGATTCATCCTCATTGGAGCTACTTGTTGAAGATGAAGACATTCTACAAACAAAAAACCCAAAAAAATTTGCTTTTCTTCAAATATTTAATTTAAAGACTCTGTGGCGCGTCTAAAGGCATGTCTATAACCACGTCTGTCTGTTCTATGGTGCGCATCTATAGGTGTGTCTAAAATTGCGTTTGCTCTGTGTATCTAGACATGCAATTACACACGTATTTAGATGCGCTATTAAACACACTTATAGACACAGTTTTCAAATTTGCTTTTAGCACACTCGCTTTGCTTTTCTTCACATTACTTATACTTCACGTGGCTTGCTTGCTTTGTTATTAATAGATCCACAGTTTCAACGTGTAAGAGAAAGGCACCCACACTTACTTCCAAGCTTACACTTAAGAGAAAGGCACCCACACTTACTTCCAGGCTTACAGGAGAAGAGGGTGAACAAGGAAGAGAAGCAACTTTGAAGAAGGAGAAGAAGCTTCCATACCTCTATCCAAGGTAAGTCTCTTTACGGTTGACCTTTTTTGGAATTTGCTCTCTTTGGATTTGTCCTTTGTCGTATCCAAGAAATGAATGAATTTGGTATCAGTGTTACGTTTTTGTATCGGGCGCATGTCCTTTTCTACTTTTTAGAATAGTCCGTCTATCGGAGCACGTCTATAGACGCATCTCAGACCGTGTCTAGAACCGCATCTATAGTCGCATCTAGACTGTTTGTAGACACAGACAACCACGTCTATAGACATGCTGTTATACGCAAAAATAGACGTGGTTCTCAGACGCATCTATAGACGTGCTCCGATAGTAATCTTTTCTGATAGTAATCTTTTCTTCCCTTCCCCTTTCTTCTCAACTCATCAATAATTGTCTTTTTTTCTTTTTTCCAGTTCATGATGTGGCCAGGAAGCCCTTCGAGCTTACCTGATCTCTCGGAGTCTATTTTTAGGGACTTATATAACCTTTTAGGGCACCCTCCCAGTCTTGCAGAGTTATACGAGTATATGATGGGTACTCTAAACACCCCCCAGGAGTCGGCACTATAGACTCCAAACCACCCCACACCAGCTGAGATTACCTCAACGGAGTCAGCACAGCCCAGCCGGTTACACAGCCGAGGCCCTTCTTCCATGCCATCTTATGCCCCTTTCCCCATGCCATCTTATGCCCCTTCCCCCATGCCATCAGGAGGTCCTTCTGTCTTGCAGAGCCGTCGATGTACTCCTATGCAGTCGAGACTCGGTTCTCTAGCTACAAGTGGTCCATGTAGTCCCGTGCAGTCTCCAGCTACGAGTGGCCAGCGTACTAGCTCGACACGACATGGTAGCAGGCATAGTAGTAGGGAGAGCGGTGGGGGATGCATGGCACAGTGCTTTGGGAGGGGTGGTGGTGGGGACGATGATGTCACATGATTTAGACATGCCTCTGGGTGATGGTACGATCTTCTATGACATCACTCAGACAGGAGGCATCTTGATGGATGCACGGGGAAAGAACATGGCCTTCATGTGCTCTGTAATTGCTAATAATTACAGAGATTGCTTTATCAACTACAAAGACCATCCAAAGAGGTTGGCTAATGAGACCCTCGCTGCTGTTCGCTCTAGGTATCCTAACCCTTCCAATCGTTAGCTCACAGATAAATGGGCCAAGTCAAAGATTGTTACAATACTTGGCGATAAAAGATCTTTGCTTAAGAGGCAGGCACTAGTGGAGCTTGCCAGGCTCAAGGGAGGTCAACCACCAAGGGGCCCATCCCACACCACTCACAAGCGTGAGTGGAAGAAAGCAATGAAGTCAGCGAGGGAGGACCCCAGTCTGTAGCACGTGGAGGCACGAAGGATCTAGATGGAGTGATGTGAAAGCATGCATTTTGGAGCAGGGGGTGTTGAATCATGGGAGGCCCAATTTGTAAGTATCGATCTCAAATTATATTGCTTATGTAGTTTATTAAGAGGTTGTCTCTTTGTATTAACCCCTCCGCAAATTGTGTCATCTTGCAGCTTGAGATCGTGGTAGATACGCTACTCCTGTCAAGACAGCCTACCACCGCCACCATCACGGAGGAGATACATGGAAGCATTTCTATCATGACGGGTTGATTACTGAGGAGCAGTATATCCGGGTTACTGGAGCGGCCCCCGATGTATTTGAAAGTAATTAAATAATGTCAATATTATAAGTAAATATTTGATTTTCCATATATTGATATATGTTGTCCCTTGTTTACAGGTCCCTGCACAAGAAGATGAGGAAGGAGGCAGAGAATGGAGCGTAGGAGGGAGTGTGGAAGGAAGCGAGGATGTGAAGAACATAGATTAGTCGTAGAAGTAGTGCTAGCTACTCTTTTTTGTACTTAAAGCCACTGGCTTGGCTTCCTGCCTCTTGTATATACACTCCTCTTATTTTTTGTACTTGAAGCCACATGATGCGGCTTAGCTTTGTGCTATATGTCCATACAAGCACTTTTTGAGCTTTCAATTTTATTGCGTTTTAGAGTTGTAATGTTTTATTTGAAATTGTAATTAAAATGCGGTCGACTGTAAGAATTGAATTACACAATGTGGAAATGGGATTCCTATAACTATATAGCATACACAACATACACAGCATTCTGTAAATTTAAAAAAAATTATTATGTAGTGCATCTATCAGTGCGTCTATAAATGCATCTATATACACATCTTTCTGTTCAGGGAGCATCTATTTGCGTGTCTATAAAAGCGTCTATAAGACCGTTTATAAATGCATCTATACACACGTTTAAAGATGCATATTTTTGTTTTTTAAATTTTTTAGCAGAGCGTCTATTTAGGCATCTAGATGCGCGTCTATTCATGCGTCTATCTGCTATATAGATGTGTTGTTAGATGCAGGTCTCTAGATGTGCAAATAGACACGCCCGTAAGTTTTTTTTTAGTTCAGTAAACATGTCTATGTGCGCATCTGTGGGTGCTTTGTCTTGTTGTGCTTGCAATGTGAAGACAATAGTTGAAAGACCATTCAATCCAATATATGTAAAAGCCATTGCTACACAATGTAGGTAGTGCTCCCAAGTATTGATACACCCTTCTTCTAGCATTCATTAATCCATGCCATTTGGTTTTATTTCACAAGGGGGAAAGGGAAAAGTGGATAGCCACAAATAGGAGGTCCTACAAATAGCTACAAATATTTATCAACAAGGATTAAAGATACTTCCACTTGCTTGCGTGCAACTTTAAGAGATATGATCACACCATTGGAATAGTTGAGATGAATCCTGTAAAAAAAGACGCAACAACCACCAAAGGGAGCAAGGAGTCAATATGAGATAACTTTCTACGTCGATGAACGACTTTAGAGAACAAATGTACAAGACAAAAGTCCAAGCCACCATCATGACAAGGTACATACATCAACATTGCAAGTGTTTGTATGGATGCCATCATCTGCAATGTATAAGCACTCCATCGTAGACCTGTTTATGAACAAGAAATTGGCTCCATCCGTTGCCATCGGGCTCGGTCACTCCGAACTTGAAATTGCCATCGGGCTCGGTCACTCCGAACTTGAAATTCACTTCGGTGAAAGGACCCCATTCACAACCGTAGTTGATCATCCTACCGTCCGGAAAAGGGTAGTTCCCTTCAACGTTCCAGCACCCATTATAGGCACTATTGTAGACAACGGTTCCTGAAAACAGCTCAACCAGAATACCTGCATGCATGCATGCCGGGTCAGAAACAATCACAGAACACCAACAGAACGGCGAAACTGCGGTTTGCACAAACCTATGATAATGCCTGCCCCCCTGAACACGTCTGCTGCCACCGAAGTGTAACTGACCAGGTCGAGGCCAGCCGCTGGGGCTACCGCCGTCTCAAAAAGCTGATAATAATCCCCGCCTTTGATGATAGAGACGGCTCCCTGCAGTGGCGTAGTGCCGGGAGAACTAGGGGTGATGGCGGTGCAGCTGTAGTCCTGAGCGGTTGTGGGTATGGGCGCAACGGTGCTGATGACGATAAGGACGATGAAAGGGAGCAGCAGCGGGGGCATGGGAGCGGGAGAGCTGCTGCGGCGATGTTCCATAGTAATGTTGCAAGATACTGAATCTGAATATGCTCGAATATTGGAACGAGGGGATGGCCTGCGGTCTCTTAAAGCGATCGAGCACGTTTGCAATCCAGCTCAGGGCTGAGCGAGCTGATCAGCCCGGCGGACGGCCTTTCTTGTCGTAGTAAGTGGCGTTCTTTTTAGATGCTGCTGAGATACAACCGAGGACGAGCTTCGTAGCTGGCCACCGGGCCTGCGTTCTTAATTCTCGACTTAGCTCTTCGATGCTCGGATTTGGTAATTCAAAGCTTGAAGTATCCCACAGTAAGAGTAACAGTGCACATGCACAAAGACAAATCCAAAACCTTTGCAAGAAAAGTGCAGGTTTTTGTAACCTTCCATTCATCTTGACAGTAAACTAGGATCTTCCGTGAACACGGTGATCTTCATGAGTACGAGGCGCGAGTACAACGTGCAAGCATGCGCTGAGATTAAGCGTCAAGCTATCATTCTATGTGAGTTGTGATATATACTCAGATAGAGGTCCTAGCACGATAATTGCCGATCATTGCCATCCAAATCGTTCTCATGCGTTCTTCACATGCACCTGCCAACAAGGTTGTCTCTCCTCCCTAACCACGCTTCCATTTTAGTCTCCTAAATCTCTTGCATTGAGGTCTATTTCCCTCCACAACCTTCCTCACCAGCTAATGGCTTCCCCTTGCAACTTTGCTTTCTACACGACATAAGCAAAAGTTTGTTACACGGACCATCAAACCCTATAGCTTTGGGTATGTAAGGTATCTTCCATTAAGGCTTGTGTTGATGTATGTAAGGTATCTTCCATTAAGGCTCGTGATCAACACAACACAGTGATAGTGTGCAAAGAATGTGCCACTATGACATCACAAAGTTCGAGAAATCCACCCATTCTAAGAGACAATATGCAAAGCTTGAAAATATATTTCTTGATGAGTTCTCTAACTATGGAGGAGAGATATGGGGAATGGGACTAATCAAGAGAGGGTATCCATGAGGTAGAAGTGATGATTTGATGAATGTGAGGACTCCACCATGAGCTTGTTTGCATGGAGATTTTGTTATGGGACAATAAAAAGGTTTGTGCTTGTGAAAAAGATAAGTTCAAGATTGTTAGTGTGAGTGAGTAAGTGAGATGTTAGAGCTATATATAGCTTGCCCTAACTCAACCTAGTCCTCAACTATATATATGCCTATGATATATGAATAGTTACACTTCCTTGGGAGAAACTCTTGTGTCCATCTCTCTCCTCTTTCTCTTTCTCTCAATTATGGTATCAGAGCTTGGTTTTCTTCATAGCTTGATCATGGTTAATGCAACCATGGCTATTTTTAGAGTTTTATAGCTAGAGAGGGCTCTTTGTTCTCTCTTGGACTACTTGAGAACTACTATTGTTTCCCCTATCCAAACATGAATAATGTAGCCATGTCTAGTCTTATATCTTTGGGAAGAGAGTAGCTAGAGAGAACTCTTAGCTTGAAAACTGCTATTGATTCTTGTAATCAAACTCGACCTCAAATGGTGTTTGTTTGTATAGGAAGGGTAACAATAGAGAACTCTAGTAATCCATCTACTCCATCCTCCTCCCGAATCATTTTTGAAAGCCTAATGTGGAATCCCCATCTTACCACCCTCCTAGTCTTCTATATTTTGTAGTAGCTAGAGATGCTAGGATATCTATACTATTGGAGTCAATTTGTCCCACAAGTGTTTGGAGATCTAGTAGGACAATGGGAATTATATGCAAAGGTGAGAAATGTAGCCTTGCCTGTCAATGGAGAGGATAAGCTTGCACTCTAGATGACTGAATGGAAGGCATCATAGATTTCTAATCGTAGAAAAAATGTGAATGAGAAAGAGTCCGTTGGAAAGGCAACAGCCAGTGCCCTAGTCCATATGACCAATATGGCTAGTAGTCCAAAAGCACATGCCGATTTAGTCCAAGCTAAAGGGATAACAAAGATAGAACTATGTATTACATTTGGGGACATGTGCTTCCACATAGTATAGTTTCCATTGTACGCATTGACCTTGCATGAAACGGTGGGCAAGGGAGGGGAAGGGAAGGTATTCAGGATATAGGTTCTAGGGATCCCAGGTCTTAGGCCAACATCGTGGTATGCTGGCAAGAAGAGTAATACAGATGATGCCCATGCTCATCTGGCACTAAAGAATGAGCTAGCTTGTCCATAGAGCTGTCTATCGAGTATTGGGGTACTCACACACCCAAGAGCTTTGGGTCGTCACTCTGTTTTTCAATTGTTGAAGTGTGCACAATATGCTGATGTGTCTCCCACAGCGTTGCAGGAAATATGTGAGATAGGTTAAGACCACACATCCCAAAGAAGAACCTTGCTTTGACTAGAACTCTCCACTCGCCACGTTGCGAGCAAGGTTGTTTTGTCATCATGGATTGTCCATTGCAGCTGCTATTGTCAATGGTTTGAAAGCAATTCACAAACAAAATATTCACAAACAGATCTGCAAGCAACCAACGACATACTGTACAAGTCTGTCTGAATTGGGATTATTGATTCGGGAAAAAGCCTCCATCAGATCGAAAGTCGATGCCTACAAGACCCGTCTTATGCTCCTCCTAAGGCATTTCCATGGTTAATACTAGAATTATATGCTAGTACAACTAACTGGCAAATACCAAGGGCATATATTGGGCACCAGAGTCGGATTGTTTTACCATTGGTTGGCTATTTAGGAAAATTGCCAACTTTCTCATAGATGCTGCAGACGCTCTTAGTGACAACTCTGTGAAGGGAGACATTGCAATCAACTCTTGGTTGATTGTGGGAATGCGCTATACAGGACTGATCCAAAGGATCAACCTTTCATAGGAGCAATTTTAATAGAATTGCATAGTTGCAATGTAAACAAGGATGTGGGAATGCGACCCATTCAGAAATCAAGACACGTTGAATATAAGCTACATCTTTTTTTAGCTTGACCCATATGATCGCACTTTTATTGCCTAAGTTGTAATGTCTTTGAATTGTACATGTGGCTTTAAAAATTAGGACCTCATGTATCTTTAAAACAAATGTAATAAGTTGCTAGAGTTTGCCCTTTTTATTTGTAAAATTTGATCGATCTTGGTCAATCCACAATCCTGTTAGTTGGATAAATTCTTAGATGGTGTAATTTGCATGAGCATGTTATAATTAAATGTTTCATTAACAAGTCACTCACTCGATTTTGCATGGTTGTTACATCTCGCTCTCACTTGCCATGGCATCCACATCACAATGATCAACGCAAGCTGCATACACATCCCAGTCTAATCCAAATGTGAGGGGAAAGCAATACATGAAGCACATAATGGATGTGGTTGATGCCACCCTCCTACCAACAAGAAGAGATGAGGCATGCACAATTGCCAATGCAAGCATCTTCCATGATCCGAACGGTTGGAAGTACGTACGACTGCATCAATGTAGTGGTCTCCAGTGACAACATTGGAGTGGTATGGGATTGCTGTGATGCCGCACATGTAGGGTGGCCCATCATGAATTGTTGCCCCCGGTATAAGGGAGAATGTATACTACATTCATTGCACTACAAGGAACAGGCCCTTTTTTGATAGAAATACCGACCTTTTTTACACTAAAATGTTTTTTTTTGACGGGTGCAAAGGTCGGTATTTACATCACTATAAGCATCGAAAAAGAACAGTCACTATATAAGTGTTGCTATATAGGGACACTAATAAATGTCACAATACAACGACACTAGTAAATGTTGCTATATATCAATACTACTAAATGTCGCTATATAGCGACATTTAAGAGAAGCTAAAAAAAAACATTAGTGGGCCTAAATAGGGCCACATAAAGCCCTGTTTTGTCCCTACTAATGTCTTTTATTTAGTAATTACAAAAGAATGTTTTTTGTTACAAAATTTCCCTTGTGAAAATGGTGATAGAAAATCGCTCAAATGAATTGAGCGCGACAAAAGCATATACATGTCAAAGATATACAACATTGTTTGTTACAAAATTACCCTTTCGAAAAGGGTGATACAAAATGGCTCAAATGAGCCGATATACAAAAGCATATACATGGCAAAGTATATGCAAACTACTACTAATACTACTACTACTCATCCGAATCGTCGTCCTTGTCCTCGTCCTCATCCTCCTTGCGTTGGCCTGATCCCTAGCCCTGGTGAGCTATGCCTGATCCCTGGCCCTCGTCGAATCTGTGCAAGCCTAATCCCTCATCATCACTGCTCACCGCTGCTAATGGGATGTTCGAGCTTTGATTCTAAGAGTGAAACCATAAATTTAATTGGAAATTAGATTGGAACTTAAAGAATACAATAGTTTAAAAAGTGAGATTACAAGTAGGAGTAGACTTATATCGTGCAAGCAACTACCTCACCCCAATTGACCGTTGCTCCCAGTGTCTCCTACCTCAATAAACCATGGCTTTGTTCCTACATAAAATGTGCGTCTTGTCTCTTTGTCTATAGGAAGGTGACCCATCACAACTTGCTGTGGGTCCAATTTATGAGAGTTAGATAAAGTGCATGCAATATGTAGTAAAACAAATAGAACAATACATTAAATGAGAAGAAGTAGACTTACCATGGTTGCCTCGAATGCCAACTGTCCGCCTGCCCCAAAATGTGAAGTACCTACGGAGTCCATCTGTCTCCTTGCAGCCCTCCTCTAGCCGTCAAACAGTTCAGGATGGTCCCTATACTGGTTCTTGAAAAACTTCCAATCAGCTTTGTCTACCCATCTGGGTTTCGCCTTTCCTTTTGCGATGGAAGTATGGAAGGTTGACCTACAATGCTTCAAGTGGACCCCCATGCGCTCTTTCATGTAATCCAAATTGAACTCCCAATTTGGAGGGTTAGCATATTGTATTTTCAATTCATCGATGATTGCATGCTTCTTTCCCTCATCTTGGTACTGCCAGTCAGTAGTTATGTTGCTCCTGAAGTGGTGGCTCATCAACCGCCTCATGGTGGCCATCACTGCTGAGCCCTTCTTATTTTCAATTATCTCTCTAGCAACCATGATTTCATAGGACAGGTCCTTGACCGGGTAAGGAGGACTCATGGTAGTGGCAGAGTCAGAGTGAGTGGTGTCACTGCTACGAGCGCTTATGGAGCGAGAATAGCAGTGGGAGTAGGAGAGGGTAAGGGACCTGACTGGTACTAGGTCTTGGGATCAAATGGAGACATGTAGGGATGTGAGTGTGCTGACTCATCTAGATCTCCCGAGTCAGCACAACATAAGCAACCCCTCCTATTGTTCCTTTCCATACGATGGGCATGCTCAGGTGATGACCCCTCAGTCGAAGGGGCTAGAGGGGATGGTTGGATAGTGGGTCCAGCCATTAGTGTAGGAGAGGGATTTGCTAAGGTCCTCTGGGATAGCAGAGAGAAGAATCTTGCAGCCTCCACATTGGTCATCTGTGCGACAAACTCATTAGGACTCCCGATAAAGCCATGGGCTACTAGCAAAGGAGTTCCTTGAGAGGTAGTCACAGTGCTACATCCAAGGCTAGGGGTAGTCAGAGGGGTATGCCCGTGAGGTGTTGCTTGAGTGGAATCAAAGTCCTCTGGAGAATAGAGATCATGATGTCTCCTCCTACAAGGGTTTTCGTACTCGTCAGATGTGTGACATGATCTCATGTCTTTGGGGAGATTGGACAAATGTAGACACAAACACGAAAACAAAAAACCAAAAACAAGAGCGGGTAAGAAGCAAAAAGACAATTATTAAATTCAAACTCAAGAAATTATGGGCAGGCAATTAATCACTTATGAAAATTATGAAATGACATCAACACATAAAGGATAAATATGAAATGACATCTATTTACTTAAGACAATTATGAAAAGCTAGTTTTGAAAAGATAAATATTTATGAAAGACAAGTGGAATCCAATAAGATTTTCATATATATATATAAAATAGAGTCCAAAAGTATGTCTCCAAAATTATTTATATAAAAAATATATGTCTCCAAAGTATGCTCAAGAAAAATTTGTCTCCAAAAGAGAAATTCTCCAAAAATACCAAAATGGTGGAGGAGGTCTACTGCTCTGCATTACTGTTTGAGGTGCTTTCCTCCTCTGCACTGGTAGGCGGGTCAGTGGGGACCTCATCCTCCACCTCTTCTAATATAAGGTCATGCTCTTCAACGATTATGTACTCACAATCCACAAATGCCTCCAAACAATCCATTATGTCCTTTACACAATCATATTTGAGGCTCCACTGGTCGTGGTGATCTCTCCACAATCTACGAAGATCTTGTAGGTCGTGTCATGCATTCCTCAATCGCCCTTGCTCCACTACCCTTAAGCTTGGAGCCCACCCAGAAGCACGCACCCCCATGTTGTACTTCACCCAATCACTCTCTTATGCAATCTCCTCTTTTACATGAGCTAGTAGCGAAGTTATGTATATAATCCTTAGGACGTGGGGAACCAGGTTGGGGTTTAGGGAGGACACTCGTGGGTGAGGACGTGGTTGTTCCATTTAGAATTTGTTTGAGAAAAAAAAGAAGCAAATACGGTTGAGCATGTGAAAAAAGAACTGAATATGACTAAGGAGAAGGAAATAAGCATATGCATAAGACGGAAAGCATATGAGGGAAAGCATATGCATAAGAGAAGGAGAAGCATAAGAGGAGAGGGGAAAATAAGAGAAAGAAGAGGGGAAAAGAGCCAAATATGCATAAGAGAAAAAAGAGAGAAAGCATATGCATAAGAGGAAAAGAGAGAAAGCATATGCTTATTCTTATGCATAAGCATATGAGCATATGCTCATGCATAAGCATAAGCATATGCATAGGCATAGGCAAATGCTTATGAAAAGAAGAGAAAAAGAGAGGGAAAAAAAAAGAGAAGGAAAGGAGGAGAAGGAGAAGGAGACATATGGTCATGCATAAGCATAAGCATAAAAGAAGAAAAAACATATGCATAAGAGAAGAAGAGAGAGAGAATATGTTTGAAAGAGGGGAAAAATAGATTGAAAGAGGGGAAAAAGAAGAGGGGAAAAGAGATTGAAAGAGGGAAAAAAGAAGAGGGGAAAAGAGCATAAGCATAAGAGAATGAAGACGGGAAAAGAGATTGAAAGAGGGGAAAAGGAAGAGGGAAAAAGAAAAGGAAGATGGGAAAAGAGATCAAAAGAGGGGAAAAAGAAGCGAGTAAAAGAGCATAATCATAACAGAAGGAAGAGGGAAAAAGAGTATAAGCATAAGAGAAAAAGAAAGAAAGCATATGCTTATGCTTATGCATGAGCATATGAGCATCAGAGAAAAAGAGAGAAAGCATAAGCTTGTGCTTATGTATGAGCATATTAGCATATGCTCATGCATAAGCATAAGCATAGGCAAAAAGAGGAAAAAAGAGAGGAAAAAAAGAGAGTGGAAAAGAAGAGAAGGAAGAGGGAAAAAGAGATTGAAAGAGGGAAAAAAGAAGAGGGGAAAAGATCATAAGCATAAGAGAAGGAAAATCATATGCATAAGAGAAAAAGAGAGAAAGCATATGCTTATGCTTATGCATTAGCATATGAGAGAAAGAGGAGGGGCAAGAGGGAGGAAAAGAGGAAAAGAGGGGAAGAAGAGGGAATAAGAGAAGAGAGGGAAAGAGAGGATTCCTATGCCCATTACTGCAGCTAGCGCTTAAGGTATTATTTGCATGCCAATGCAAATAATGAAAATAACAAAAGGGAAAAATAGGAAGCACATTCTTACCTGGAAAAGTTTCGAACCGTGTTTCGTGGACTGGCCCTACAATAAATAGAAAACATACCATTTTTTCAAATAACTAGCTAGAGGAAGGAGGAGTTTGGAGAAGCAACTTTTCAAAGGGATTGGATGAGTTTGGAGAAGCCTATAAACAAGGAGAAAGCATAAGCTTACAAACAAGGAGAAAGAGGAGGAAGAGAAATACCAAAAAGAAAAGAGGTGAGTCTTCTTTCTTTCACCAAATCTCCTTTTTTGTCCTTAACCTCTGAAAATCAAGCATGAAAATTAGCACATAGGCTTAGCATTACAAGGAGAAACATGCTTTAACACTCACAAAACAAAATCTCACAAAAAGTGAACATACACTGCTTAAAGAGACACACCTTCTTGAAAAACTTCCTTTCACACAAGCAGAGAGGTAGAAGGGTGGAGACGGAACACAAGTGTTGGGAGAGGGACTAGGTAGGGGTGAGGAGTGGGGAATAGAGAGGAGGAAAGTGAGGTCATCGAATATAAGGCAGGAGGAGAGATTTTTGCTTTTCTAGTAATAGAGATGTGAAAGATGGTGTTGCACAATGTTTTCGATTTAGGCCCCCAGTGTCGCTATATAGCGATGCTAGTCAGTTACTATATAGCAACATTCATATCTAAAAAGCATCACTATATAGTGATGGAACAGGGCAAAGCATCACTATATAGCGATGGTTCAGGGCACTTAATTGTTAGAAGAGAGAAAAGGAGCTAATGGGTGGCTATTTTTTGGATCTCAATAGATTTCCTTGTAGCTCATGTTGTGATTTTGGAAGTGTGCAGATGGAAGGGATGAGTGGAAGCTCATCAGATGATGTGCTAATGCCTGGGAACGTAGAGTGGCTTACAGAGAGGTTGTATTGTCATTGCACTCATTGCAAGCGAGAAGTATGACATCAACATCGTATTGTCATGTGCCTCTTGCGGATGTATGGGGAGGAGCCCGAACCAGTACCCACCATTGGTGTTGCACATGGTGATGGATCATCGATAAGTCAATTCTATTTGAGTTCATGATTAATATTGGATACCATTATGACACAAAACTTTGAGACAAGATCTTATATTTACACAAAATCTTGAGACAAGATGAGGAGGGTGGCGAGGGTGCGTATATACCTTCACACTTTGAGCAAGACTATAGTCTCCCAGATGTGCCTAATGAGGGTATGGTGGACATGATGAATTCTATTTTTAGGGACACTACATCAGATGTACACATGATGTCAGAGTCTGAGGTCAATATATGAGAATTGCAATCAACACAGTTGTACGAGGGTGCTAGGATGTCTAAACTATGGGCTTGTCTCTCAATCTTGAATCTGCAAGCAAATTATGGGTGGTCAGATACAAGTGTCTCGGCCTTAATGAGGTTAGCTCCTGCATTAATTTGACTCATTATTTGGATATTGTTTGTTTTGAGAATCATCATTATTCGAAGCCTATGTATGCTTGAATTGTGACTCTCTTTTTTCTCCTCTCTTTTCCTCTCTTTTCTCCTCTCTTTCCTTCTCTCTTTTTCCCCATGTGAAGCTTCAATAGCCTATCATCAAGCAAGCAGATACAAACTTTTGTCACTCTAATTCAAAGAATGCAGGAGTCTGTAAATGCTTGCTCAATGTCAAGTTGTAGGATTCTAAGCTTGCTCAATGTCTTATAGGTATTCTAAGTTGTAGGATTAGTGTACCAATAATCATGATGCGTTAGTGTAATTATGATTATGTTATATTATTGACATGACTTCTTTGTTGCTTTGAAAAAGGAAAAAAGAGAAAGAAAATGGAAAAAGAGGTGAGAATCATCATATATGTTTGAGAATCATCATTATTCGACACCTATGTATGTTTGAATTGTGATAGGTTGCTCCAAAAGATGTTGCCTGCACCAAATACCATGCCCGCATCAAGAGATGAAGCGAAGAAGATGCTAAAAACGGTGGCTATTGATTATGATACCATCCATGCTTGCCGTAATGACTGTATTCTCTTTTGTCTTGTGAGAGCATGGAGATTTGGCTAGTTGTCCGAACTGTGGGGAACAATGACATAGAGATTGTTGAGATATTGAGCTCCACTCGTGATATGCCAGGGTGACCGTTGTGCATTTATGTCACCGACTTGTTAGCTGCAGATGCAGTTGGTACACTGCCCACGAATAATAGCTAGATGATAGCTATCCTTATCTACTCTAGTTTGTGGCTCAGTTAGTATGCCACCTTAGTTAGTTGAGTTTGGTTTGAGACCCACATATAGGGTTCTTCTATTTCTTTAAATTAGAGTTCTTTTGGCTTTCACAACTAAGAAGAGAAAAACTATTTTTGGCCTCCACCTGTGTGTGTATTCCCCCATTGTGTATGTGAGAAAGCTGCAAGTGAGACTCCTTCCCTCTCTCCCACTATCTTCACATGGTATCAGAGCCTTGTTCGTGGTAAGGAGCTCAAGAAAGCAAACCAAGTTCGTGGTGTTTTGGTAAGAGGACCAGTGTTGCTTTCCTATTTCGAGTTTGGGAGCAAATCTCTGCAGGTAGCGCAGCCAGAAGTGCAAGAGTGCACTGTCTCAGATTGAGACGCCCTTCGCAGTGTGGCGAGAGGGCCTTCGCACTGTCTCAAATTGATTCGAGGCCATTTCGGGGCCCGTTTTGAAGGCGGAAGTTCTTCGCAGGCACTCAAAAAAAGGCCCTGTTTTTGCTGTGCAACCACTACTCGGCTAGTCGGTGAAAAAATGCTGCAAAAATTGCATTGTATGCCTGCGTGCAGAGATATTGGGAGTTGCAGAATCATGCTTGTTGCCTGTTGATGCAAAATCGTCACTAGGAAAGTGACTGTGTGGTCAAATACCACTTTCGTCAGTTTTGCAGATCTGCCCATGTGAGGCAAAAGCTGTGTTTTTCGCAGTGACAGAATATTTTGCAGTAATCTGTAATGGCGTCTGATTCTCTTTCATAGATTGTCACAGAAAAGCTTGACAAGGACAACTTCCAGGCATGGAAGTTTACAATGACGAATTTCCTTATGGGAAAAGGCTATTGGGAGTTTATTACAGGAAATGAAGAAGAACCAGTTCTTCCTAATGTTCCCAATCAATAGGAAATGCAGGCATTTAAAGGATGGCATGAGAGAGCCAGGAAAGTTATGTACTGGCTATCTATCAGTATTTCTGATTCTATGATTGTGCATATTCAGGATGCAAGTACGCCAAAGGAGGCATGGGATACTTTGGCAAAAATGTACAGCACAAATACGCAAGCCAGGAAAATGCAGCTCAAACAGGAGTTGCACAATGTGCAGAGAGAAAATTTGAGCATCAATGACTACCACATGAAGGTGAAGAAAATTGCAGATGCACTTGCTTCCATTGGGTCGCCAGTGGAAGATGATGATCTAGTTTCTATGACCTTGAATGGTCTAGGAAAGGATTATGCACAGTTCCGGACATCCATTGCCGTCCGTGAAAAATTTCCTGATTTTGAAGAGTTGTTTGCTCTTCTAATTTCTGAAGAGCAGAGAAATGGGGGTGCATCTTCTTCAGGAGGAACTTCAAAAGAAACTGTCTTCTACTCAAATGCTGGAAGAGGTAGAGGCAGAGGTAGAGGAGGCCGATCTGCAGGCAATGGTAGAAATCAGAATATGCAGCAAACTCAAGAAAACTAGTCCTATGCAAGAGGACGTGGTAACTCTAGAGGCAGGGGGAGCCAAAGAGGCCGTGGTGGATGGCAGAGAGGCCAAAATGCAAACAGCAATGTTGAATGCTACTACTGTGGTAAAATGTGTCATATGGCTAAGGACTGCTACAAAAAGCAGAATGACATTATGAATGGAAAATTGCAGCAAGGCAATTATGCATCTTCCAGTAGACAGGGTGATGACCGAAATGAGCATCTATTTATGGTGTAGCATATGACCAATTCTGTGACAAGTGCAGAAGAACAAAATGATGTGTGGTATGTTGACTCAGGTGCGTCAAACCACATGACAGGTCATGTAGAATGGATGTAGGATGCAAGGAAAATGGAAAAACCAGGATTTGTGGAGACTAGTGATGATACTGCACATCCTATTATGCAGATTGGTAAAATTCCTTTGTCTATGTAGGATGGGAAAAAGAAATACCTGTCTGATGTATTTCATGTCCCGAACATCACCAAGAACCTAGTTTCTGTTGGTCAAATGGTTGAGCAAGGCTTGCAGGTCAGATTTAATCCTCATGGATGCTTTGTTGAGGATATGAAAAATAACAGTCGCTTGATAGCAAAAGGAAAGAGGAACGGCAGGATGTTTATGTTGGATGCGGACATGCCTGAATTGAGTGCAGAAATGTTTGCACATGGGACCGGTGTAGTTGCAGATATTGATATTTGGCACAAACGCATTGGTCATATTAATATACAGTGACTTAAATCAATGCAAGCCCAGAATATTGTTGCAGGATTTCCTAAATTTAAGGTTGCAGAAATGCATAAGGTTTGTGAAGCCTGTCAATTTGGAAAACAGGCAAGGAAACCATTTCCTAGGCATGTTCAAGAGAGTAAAAAGCCATTGGAATTAATCCAATCTGATGTGTGGACTACTAAAGCTGCATCTATTGGAGGCTGTCACTATTTTGTCACTTTTATTGATGACGTCAGTAGCAAACTTTGGGTGTATTTTATGAAAAAGAAAAGTAAAGTGTTTGGGCACTTCAAAGCTTTTAAAGCTATGGTTGAAAAAGAAACAGGCCTGCAAATAAAATGCCTAAGGTCAGATGGAGGGGGAGAGTACCTCTCAAATGAGTTTGCAAGGTCCCTACAGGAGCATGGCACAAAGCAGCAATATTCATGCAGTCATACCCCACAGCAAAATGGACTTGCAGAAAGGAAAAATAGGCATATTGGAGAGGTATCTCGGGCCATGCTAAATGAAAAAGATCTACCAGATTATTATTGGGCTAAAGCAATTGCTACAGCAGTTTACATAATGAACAGGACTCCCACTGTAGCAATACATGGCATGATGCAAGAGGAGATGTATACTGGTAGGAAACCAGACATTTCTCATTTGAAAATTTTTTGTTGCATTGCCTATGTTCATGTGCCAGATGAGTTGAGGTCCAAGTTGGATCCAAAAGCTGAGAAGTGCGTCTTTATTGGTTATTCTCTACAACAGAAAGGGTATAGATGCTATAACCCTTCTTCTCGTAAGTTTACAGTGAGCAGAGATGTTGTTTTTTATGAGATGAGCAGCTGGTATAAACCAGTAAATGTGATGATTGATGTAGATGCACAAAATGGTAATGCTGCATAGAATTCACAATAGTAATCACAAAATATCAGTGGACCTACAGTGTCCTCTAGCAGTGGTCCACATACTTCGCCATGGACAGGCAGATTGAGATCAGGAGAATCTCCTCAAAGCAATGCAGATAGTGGTACGCAGGTATCACAAAAAGGAAAAGAGAAGGTAGATCAGCCCATGTTTGATGTGAATGCAGGTCACTCTTATGTGGATGGTGAATCTGCTCAGAACAGAGCATTGATGATGAGTTGGGTATTCCTTCTGTTGTTACACCTGGAGTAAGGAAGACCAGGGATGTTTTGAGAGCACCTGGAAGTGAGCCTATTTTGCATAGGTCTACCAGAGCTAGGTATCCCGTGGATAGGCTAAAATATGATGGATTTACAGCCATTCACTATGCCTAAATGGTCAAAGTGATACAGGAACCAGAACCCACTTCTTTTGAGGAAGCCATGGGAAATGAAAAATGGGAGAAAGCCATGGATGAAGAAATGGATGCCTTGGAAGCCATTTCTACATGGGAATTGGTGCCTTTGCCTAAAAAAAAGAATGCAATTGGCTGTAAGTGGGTTTATAAGATCAAGCACAATGCAGATGGTTCTGTGAATAGATACAAGGCAAGATTAGTTGTCAAGGGGTATGCATAGACATATGGCATTGATTATGAAGAAACATTCAGTCCGGTTGCAAGGATGGCAACTGTAAGAGCAGTCATTGCTATGGCTACATCAAAGGGATGGTCTTTACATCAGATGGATGTAAAGAATGCCTTCTTGCATGGTGATTTGCAAGAAGAGGTCTTTATGGAGAAGCCAGCAGGTTATGTTCATGCTACTCATCCTGAGTTTGTTTGCAGGTTGAAGAAAGCCTTGTATAGCTTGAAGCAAGCACCTAGAGCATGGTCTGACAAGATAGGACAGTATCTTGTCACTATTGGTTTTTAGATTTACAAGGCAGATTTCTCACTCTATGTGAGAAAAACAGAGAAAGGGATTATGCTGCTTGTCATTTATGTTGATGATTTGATCATCACAGGTGATAGTGATGAAGATATCCTTCATGTGAAAATGCTATTGAAGCAGAAGTTTGAGATGAAGGATTAGGGAGAGTTGCATTATTTCTTGGGCATTGAGGTGATTAGATCACCAAGTGGGATATAGCTCTTGTAGAGGCAGTATGGATTGGACATGCTGTCCAAATATGGGATGATAGGCTGTAAGCCTATTTCAGTTCCTTTGGAGCAGAATGTGAAGCTGAGCACAGATGCAAGTGAGCTTTTGGAAGACCCTACTATGTACAGACGCATAGTAGGAAGTTTGATTTATATGACTATTACCAGGCCAGATTTAAGCTATGTTGTTGGATTGGTAAGTCAGTTTATGCAGGCTCCAAGGAAACCACATTTGGATGCGGCATGGACTATTTTATGAGGCTGGGGTTCAGATACAGTTGCATGGATACACTGATGCTGATTGTACTGGTAGTATTTCTAATAGACGATCTACCAGTGAATATGTGTTCTCTTTTGGGAGTGCTGCAGTCACCTAGAGCAACAAGAAACAACCTAGAGTTGCCTTGTCGAGCACAGAGGCTGAGTACAGGGGTGCAGTAATGGCTGCATGTGAGGTAGCTTGGTTGCATAAGCTACTTTATGATATGCATCAGTACAGATGGGCCAGTTGTCATTTATTGTGACAACATGAGCAGTATACCAGTAAAGGTCTTGAGACACTTTCCCATCATTGCAAGAATACAACACATGTTCTGATGCAAATCCATAGCGGAGTTGATGACTTGGCATGCATCTCATTAGTCCACTAATGACACATTGAGGATTCCCATAGATTGTGTAGCTTGGAAGCACATAGACAATCAGTGGTCAGACTTTGCGAGGGAGCCATGCAACTTACATCTTGGGCTCGCCATGGATGGCCTGACTCCTTTCGGCTTATGCTCAACATCTTGGTCAACATGGCCCATAGTCTTGGTGAATTACAATATCCCACCATGGCTAACAATAAAGAAGGGACACCTCATGCTTGCACTACTTGTGCCAGGGAAGTACAAGGCCAAAAATATGGACATGTACATGGCACATTTGATAGAGGAGTTATAGATCTTATGGAGAGGAGTGTGGCTCTTTGATATTTTCAGAGCTCCTAGACATACCAATGATATTTTGGTCAGGGGTATCTTGATGTGGACCATGCATGACTACACAGGATATGGAGAATGTGTAGGTACATGGTTGTGTCTTTACATGTATAATATAGGATTATGCTTTTATGACTCTCTTTCACATGCATGTCTTATACTAACACATTCATGCACGTATGCAAGACTTCTTACAAGTGGGTACCATGCTTGTTATGTTTGTGGACCAGGTTTGAAATCGCTTGCACGATACTCCAAACATATGAGGAAAAATGTTTATGAAGGTCATGCTTGATACCTTCTGCTAGACCATCTCGCGCGTGGAGGTTAGCTTGATCCACCACCACCATATTTGAAGGCAAGTTACTGAATTCAGGCTTGGAGGGCAAATGGAGAGGAACCTCCTTGTGGTATGAAGAGGCTATCAATCTTTCACGAACTTCCTTATTGGGGTCAGTTACAAATCAATCATCTCTTGGATCCCATGCATATCTTCAAGAATGTGGAGGCTACTATTTGGGCACACTTGGTTGGTTTCAAAGACTCGAGAGGAGTGCAAGAAGACTTGCATGCTATGAATAGGATGTCTCATTTGTGGCACCAAGTGCATGCTTCGGGAAAAGATGTCCTCTTGAAAGCAACATGGATCCTCTCGATGAGAGAGGAGGCAGCGGTCAAGGCAGACATTGCCTCTTTTCAAACACCCGTAGGATACATGCGTTGCTTGAAAGGAGCATTTTCAAAGGACAATAAGCTTAGTGGGCTCAAGTCCCATACTTAGCACAAGGTCTTACAGGTATTCCAAACTGTAGGATTAGTGTACCGATAATCATGATGCATCATACTTAGCACAAGGTCTTACAGGTATTCCAAGCTGTAGGATTAGTGTACGGATAATCATGATGCATAAGTGTAATTATGATTATGCTATATTATTGACATGACTTCTTTGTTGCTTTGATAGTTCATCCTCCAAATTACAATAAAAGGGTGATTACAAGGAGATGTGAGAAATGCTATATTTAAGATCAGTGATATTGTGAGGTATGCTTGCTATCAAATTGCATTGATCGCAATTTCTTCAATTTAAGTTGAATAATATGTAGACTGATTATGAATATATCTTACATGGGCATGTGAAATAGGTGGATATCTCGAAAAGAGATCTCCATACCGAGCATCCAGAAGGCTAGGGTGGAATCCATTGAAGCCGTATGCTTGCTTGAGAAGCACTTTCCCTCGAGCATTATGACAACTCAACCGCACTTGCTTGTGCACATAGTTGATGAGGTGGCCATTGCAAGTACCGTTCATAGTCGATGGATGTTTTTTCTCGAGCGGTTTATGAAAACTTTGAAGGGATTTGTAAGACAAAGAGCAAGACCAGAAGCAAGCATGGCAGAGGGATGGCTTGTGCAAGAGTCATTAGTATATATCACATAGTTTCTTGCATCTACGGATCTCGATATGCTGCAAGCTTGGCATAACAAGGATGATGATCGCATCATTGGCGAGGTTCCACAAGGAAAAGGGATTGAAAGAAAGATGAGCGAAGAGCAAATGGAGAGAGACAATAAGTTTTATATCCTCAATTGCAAGGAGATATAGAAGTGGATTGCGAAATATGAAGTGGCCAAAGCAAAAAGAATAAATGCAAAGATGAGATTCTGAGTAATGTACAGGCGATCACAACCATATCCATCGGATCTCACCCTTCTCCCCACTCACATGTTACTTGATTGGCTACAACTAGCGATGGAGAGACAATAAATGAGTGCGATGGAGAGACAATAAATGAGCACGAGCGAGAGTGATCATCTGGATATATGATGCATGTAAGTTTCTTACCTCTTGACGTAATTAAGTAATTATTTATGGCAATATACGTTATAAAATAGGTGCATCTGTTTTGATGATGCTCTTTTGAAGTACAAAAAGTATAGTGTATTATGGTCATATGGATGACATTTTCACGTGGAACGCATCGATTCAAAGAGAGTCACATATGATTATGGAGTCATAGCTAACTTCACACAAGATAGCGAAGCAAGTGCTTCGAATACCAATCTTCTCTCCTCATAGTTGGATTATCGTGGAACCATACATGAAATCTATGAAATTGATTTCAAACAATTTAGTGTTTTCATTCTTGATGTAAAATGATTTAGAACTATTTACAATGGTCCCCATGTGACAGTGAGAAAAGATAGTAGTAGTGGTTTCTTTGCAATAGACTCCACCAAACTTTGGACCGATAAAAGTGATACTTTTGTTCTTCTCGAGCATTGTGAGCAGGTGCATACTAATCATTTAATTAATCAAAGCTTTTGTTTTTAAAGATCCATTGATACATGTACTTAAGCATAATTTCATATATATAATTGATGGTGTTTGGTACCCATCTTCAATATAGGTGGTTTTTCATCGGGATCATTCTTATCCAAGATCGTGGTACATGATACAAGTTGCACCACGAAGTAAGCAAATGTTTGAAGATAGAGATGTGGATATGGAGATGCCACTACCAATGCCGGATCCAATTAATCTAGATGGATCTAGTGAAGAAGATGAAGATCACAATATGAGCCAAGAGGAAGATGCACATAATGACATCATAATGGCATCATAACTAGGCATTGTGAAACCTGGGGCAGCTATAGCGATATAGGCCATGTGTTTTTTCCAATGTGGGCCTTGCACCATGCTCAATAGATCTCCCATGAAACAAATACCTTCAAGCACATCTTGCTGTGCCTTCTCGATATGTTGTGCTTTGAAGAAAGCTTCCAATGATTGTTGTTGCATATGTACACAAGCATTCAAAGGGGGCACATTACTGCATTGTCCTCTTTCCATATGCCCGTTCAAGCAACTTGCCCACTGTGCAAGGGATCCCGTGCCATTGCTATGTGCGGTTGCACTTTGTGAACAATGTTCCATAGTTGCCGATTGCTCGCCTGAGGTTTCAAGACCCATGGCTATTTCTTCAATTACAAGTTGAGACTGGTGGCATGTGACTATTTCATCCACAATTGTGTCTGCACTTATGGCTATCTGACCACCCAAAATGGCTACCACCCTTTCCACTCCTTGACCCTTGCACTTTCCAATCTTTCTTTGAGGGCTGCCTAGGAAATTTTTGTGCATGCGAGTTCTTGAACTTGTGTACTCTTTGTGGCACTTAAGAGCGTAACATAGTCACGAGTTCTTGCAGGCTTTCAACCTCATTTATGTGGAGCCATGTTCATGTTTGTATGCACATACTAATATATCAATAATGTCAAAAGTTTTGGAAGCAAAATTATCAATCGCCACATGTCAAAAACATTTCTCTAGTCTTGAACAATTTTAATTCCCAAATATGTGTTGCATGGAACAATCATTTCATTCACTTGATCTCATTCTGCCAATGCTCAGTAAGTGCCCTAGACCTCGAGATGGAGCAATTATCCGATTGTCTTGCCTCCTCCCAACATAATTTGATGGTTATAGACTTGGTAATATGCCTAGAGACCTAGTCATGGGATGGCAATTTTCGTTTTCCCACATCTCGCTCTTTCTCAAGTAAGCATCTATCTACACTATGATCTTTCATGACATCATGCTCTGTGCACAAAAGTCGGTATTTCACATGCACTAGTGCAATAGCTAGCACTTCTTACATGCACAATTGATTGATTAAAAATATTCATGGTCCAAATCAATATCAGATTCTATTAGAATAGTTCCACATAGTAAATGTTCACTCATTTACACCTTCAGCTTCCATGCGGGTGACTCTACTCTCTGCATGGTTAATGCCTTGTAGGATGCCAGCAACGGATTCGACAGTTTGTCCCTCACATCTCTTTATTAGTTTTTCTTCATCTTGCCAATGAAATATTTTCTTATTCTCATGGCCGATCCCGTAAAGACTTGTTTGCAAAAGTTGCACTTTCACTTTTGATGCCCTAACATTGTAACAAAATCCTACGGTTTTGCAAAACACTAGCCTCTTCCTTGAGTCTCATTTGGTGGTTGATGTTGGACTACCCTATCTTCTCTGCCTGCCATGATTGATGTACATGTAAAAGAGAAAAACCATCTTTGTTCATTAGTATGTTTTCAGCAACTTAGAGGCAACTTAAGACAATGTCACTAACATGTCATCGAAAACAAATGTAAGTTTGCTAGAACTCAAGAGAGAGCAACCATCCAATTGTCTTGCCCCCTCTCGACCTAACTGGATGGTTATAGATGTGTAGAAATAGGTGTGGATTGGCAAGTTGCCTTTTCCCATGTCTCGCTCTTTCTTGAATAAGCATCTATCTCCACTATGATCATTCACAATGTCATGATCTATATGCAAATGTCGCTATTTCACACACACTAGTGTAGTAGCCAGTAATACCTACATGTGCACTTATCAAGACTATTTGTTTAAAGCTATGAGGTGAAGGATCCTAACTAGGTTAGACATATCTAACATAAGTTTAGACATATATATCATACCTATATAAGATCAAATAATTGTTCTGATAAGATATGATTAATCTTTGCACATAAATGCTCAGTATAGAATGCCACAAATTTCATCTTACAAGTAAACTACTATAGTGTGTAACCTTCTCTAGCGTGTAAATTGTAGGTTGATACAAGCTGGCGATTGCGAGCTACACAACCGGCTAGACTTTCAATGGGTTGTTGTCAGCTAGCGAATGCAAGCCACAATCGCAAACGCCAAGTATTTTCATCTTTCTAATGAGTACATATAAACTATAGTATACCATTTACAATTTCACATCCATGTGTGAGTAGTTACCGATCGGCATACACAGACCACCCATTGGCACATTGTTCAAAGATATTTTCTATCCATATGCAAGTAGTTACAAGTCGGAATACATGGACTCTCCACTAGCACGTAGATACTTACATTCAATATCGTATATATTTTCTACTAGTTTTTTGTAACCTATATAGCTAATAACTATTAAACAAGTAACTTCTTTATAGGTTTGTAAATACAAAACACCATAAGATTTCACTAAATTTTAAAAGCTCATGTCGATGAAAAAAAACTTTCTTTCTTATATTTTTGTGAAAATAACTTCAAATTTATTTTTCAAAACATTCTTTAAAAGATAAGCCTTTCAAATCACAATCAGTTGGCCTAAGCGAAACCACCACTGACACTGGACACCTTTTGAAAGGATATAAAAACTCACAAATTAGTTTGGAAGCTTTCTTTATCCCCTTTTCCTTGTCCTTCTTTCTTTTTTTCAAAAACTCCAAGTAGAGCTAGATTCTCGAGAATGCAAACAATACGAGGTTGGCGCAAAGTATATATAAGCTCAGTATGTACAAAAATCCATGCAGTACATGAAATAGACCATTCGGTATATACATCACCGCATGGTATAGATAAACACCGGGTGGTATACTTATGTATGTACCACATGGTAAGTGGTTCTACCACATGGTAACTGGATCATATAAAACGTTATAAAACTTGAATGAGAAACATCTTTAAAAAGAGACAACACTTCAAATTTGAAAACTTAGTCATAATCATGTCTAAATAGAATAGACAATTCATACATTATCTTGGTTTTTGGTGTATGATCCTTCCTCTACTTCACACATATCTGTCTCATTTAGCAACTCAAAAAATGTTTTGCAACAATTCATATCTACATGGCCTTCACCATAAGTATCCTTTATAGAAAATGTTCAAATTAGTTAGATGTTTTATATAAAATGTTACAATTAGTTAAATGGTTAACAATATATTTCAAAGTGGAATACTTAGTGAAGGATTGAGAAATAATACCCGATCAAAGTTATAATATTGTAATCCTTCGAAGCTATTTGTAGCTAGCCTGAACTTATCCATATATACAAAAGATGACATGATTAAAATGATGCAAAAGTATCATTCTTAAACAAAAAAAGAACATTATCTTATATTTCAAATGCACGAATAACCTCAGATGATGGGCATTCTTGTCCATAGTACTCTCCTCCAAAAGAACTCAAATCCCCAATAAATTGTACCAAATAATTAAATACTAAAAATAAGAAGTCCCACTTATTAAATACAAAACTAATGAAATAAATATATGCTATAAATGAATAAGAGAACCATTAAAAGTAGTGATATACTCATATGTTCTCTAGAATTGGATCATTGACGGACTCATCCATAGAAGGAATGTATGTTTCAAGCTCCATGGTTCTCTACGAAGTATCAATTAGATAGTAAAATTTAAGTATTTAACTATTAAATATCATTTTAATGTTCAGAAGAATGAGAAATATTTTTTACTTACTTGCTATGATATAACATCATCTAAATTAGCTTCTTTAGAAGCAGTGCTGACCTCCTCAATAGATTGGCTCATCATTTGAGATTTACAGATAGGATCCTATGGAAAACAATAGTATATAATGATTAGCTCATACCTATGCTATGATTTTAAGTATGAAAGTTTTACAAAAAATATCAAACAATTGAAAGGTCAACTTACTTTGTTTGTAACACTCCTTTTCTTGGTATACTTTCTACTTGATTGCTTCGAGGAGATCCGCCATCTATAAATGTCTTCGTTTGTCCAACTGTACTCTACTCCACTAAACTTCAAAGGCATGATATCATGATGATCTGAATGAATGATGCCTTATCATTACCAATATCTACTCCTCTAAACCACCTTCATACACGATGGTAGTTATCTAGCAATAGAGAGTGTTGGTCCTTAAAGTACTTTTCCAAGAGCTCCTTGCCATTTAGTTTACTCTTATCTTTGCCACTCATCTCAAGTGTCCTAAAGATGAACGTGGATGGACAAAAGTAGTAGAGCCTAAACCGCCTTCACAGCCACCCTCATCCATGTTTAAAACAAATAAATAGCACGATCACAAGATAAAAAGCATTCATTCAAACTCCTTGTCTCTACACACCTCTAGATACAACTCATACTCTGGCCACATCTCCTCCGAAAGCCAGACAACCTTAAAAAAAACCTAGTGGACTACACAGCCCAGCACAAGCTCCTACTGAGTGAGCTCAAGCTCACAAAGCATTCAGATTCATAATGCATCTGATCTTACAACTCACTGGACACCCCCCCCCACAAAATGACCACCCAAACACTGCAGTTTCCCTTCTAGTTGCACACCACTACCCATAAGGTCTCAGATACCTGGTGTCAGCATCCCACTGCTTTAGAGACTTACCATAAACTCAATGTAATGGAAAGACACCATTCGCCTTTCTCTGATGCATTGTAGCCTCCTCTATCAAAGCATCAAAGGTCCTTCTCCTCTCTATAGTCCATAGTCCTATTACCTCAACCAAGGCCTCTTCCCTTATTCAACAATGAGCACCTTTCTTACTACAACTAGCCACCCTCAAGCTCCTATCAATTCTTGAAAGCTGAAGGGAGAAAGAATTAGCATCATAGCTCACCATCCTTGGCTTGTCCATGAAAGGAATATGTAGGAGACCCCTCATGATCAGTTGCAACACTTAATGGCTACTTCTATGCATCCATGCACAAGCCCTTGCAAGCACAAGTCATCATTGTGCACACTTCATAAAATCCTCTCTATATTGTCTAGTCTAATATATGTGTAGCATCAAGGAACGTCTTCCTCTTTAGTCCTCAGGTTGACCAGACTTTCTCATCACTATCTCATGTGATGATGACTCATTGCAGCTTGACCTACTCACGGTGCATAACCAAACTCTCGTCGTCTGAGGTCTTTCTAGTTGCACAATCATCCATCAAGCTGCCTCCTACTATAGACATCCCATAGAGGTGCTTCCACGGTCGATTGCTTGCACCATCTCATCTCCTTGCTTGCTTTCTACACTCTCCTCACAAGAACCACAAGCCTTCCTAATTGAGACATCCCGTACTTAGTAGTTGTGAGCCCCTCCTTCGCCTCAACTTGCAAATAATGAGGCTCCCTACCAGCCTAGGTCTCCACAGTTTTTTCTCCGAGTAGCAATGCCTTCATCCTTGCTCCAGAGCTCACAAAGCTCTCAATTCTTCCCCTCCTCTAGCTCACGGCTGTCACCTCACCCTCTTTAGAAGCCTTCACCATCCATTAGTCTGCAATCTCCTTTTCCCTCCTAGCCTACAGTTGATGCCTCTCCACTTGCTCTCCAAGCTCCCTCTCCCTGAATATTCTCCTCCCCTCCTAAGCGTGCATTCCCAGCCAAAGGGCTCTCCTCCCCACACAGTTGGGACCCCCAGCCAAAGGGCTCTCCTCCCCACATAGTCACGATCCACACTTCCAAATCCATCCTCTGTCGATCCTTTTAGTAGTTCACCTACAAGCTCCTTCTGCCAGCTTGCCATCCAGAAGCTCCTTGCCTCGTTTATGTAGCCACCTTTGCATGGATGCTTTTTTGATATGTGTCACATCATCCTAATTAGCCACCTCATGCTTTCTTTTTTTACCCCTCTTCCACCTTGCCTCAAAAACATTTCACCAAGACCATTGCCCACACAAATGGGTTCATATTTCACTAACACACAACCATCCTTCAAAAAGGTATTTTGATGCATGCCCACTCATTTACCACACTAAAAAAAACACAAAAAATTTACATTTGGTATTCAACCACTGACCGTGTCACACATGGGTACATTGATCTGGAGTGCATCCATCTACTTTTCATCATCTCCCAGAAGTCTCTATGGAAGTGTCTACCATCTCAAGGAAATATTAACATCAATGTAGAGTCCCTCATGAGGGTGTCCATAACTCAAAACCACCACCACTTAGCTATGTACAAAGCTATGCGCCTGCCCATTACCATGCAACAAGTGAAAAACATTTTTTGTTTTTTATTCACACATCTCTAGGAACCCCTTTCTTCTACTGTGACATTCATGTCTAGCAAGTAAAAGGAAAAAATCAGAGAAAAATCATCAAACCACCTGGATCAAAAACAAAACAAGCTTGTACTCTATGCCTCTGCCTTTGTTTTCTCAGATCAAAAGGATATCTTTGCACCCTCCACCACCGGATATGCATAATCCACCATCCTCCTTGATCAAAAGCAATCAACACACTAAATTGATGTAGCCAACAGCTCCTTTCATATACCCACATCCTCACTAAGCCTCCAGGATCCCATAGCTTATCGTGCCAAGACATTACACAACTCCACTAGCTATTAGCCATCACACTTGTATCATGAGTCTTGTTCAGCTTCACATGAGCCACACCTTTTGAGGTCACTACCTCACACACAGATCTCATGGGTACAATCAGCCCATAATCTGTGATTAGGGACTTTTCAACAGGCTGAATTGCCTCAACCTTATAAGCTCCAAAACTTAGCCCATCACATGAATTATCAAGATCCCCCAAGCACTACAAGGCATAGGCCCTTTTTCAACGAGAATACGGATGCTTTTTACATTACTTTTTTTTTTTAAAACGGGCACAAACATCGTTAAAAAAGTCATTAAAAGCATCAAAAAAGAATGGTCACTATAAACTATTGCTATATAGTGACACTGCTAAACATCACTATATAGCGACTCTGATAAACATCGCTATATAGTGACACTGGTAAATGTCGCTATATAGCGACTCTGATAAACATCGCTATATAGTGACACTGGTAAATGTTGCTATATAGTGACGATTAATAGAACTTTAGAAAAAGCATTAGTGGGGCTAAATAGGCCCATAGCAAGCCCTGTTTCGCCCCACTAATGCTTTTTTTTTTTGGTAATTACAAAAAAAATTTTTTATTACAAAATTTTCCTTGCAAAAAAGGTGATACAAAATCGCTCAAATGAAATGATCGAGCAACAAAAGCATATACATGTCAAACATATACAACATTGTTTGTTACAAAATTACCCTTTCAAAAAGGGTGATACAAAATTGCCCAAATGAGCGGATATACAAAATGACATACATGGTCAAGTATATGCAAAATGCTACTACTACTACTCATTCAAATCATCCTCATCATCCTCGTCCTCGTCCACGTCTTGTTGGCTTGATCCTTGGTCCTCGTGAATTGCACCTTCTCCCTGATCCTCGTCATGTGCATCTGATCTCGGGCCCTAGTGATCGCTCGCCCCTGGTGATCGGACGCTCGAGCTTTGACCCTAAGAATGAATCATATAAATTGAAAATTAGATTGGAACTTAAAGAATAAAACAATTTAAAAAGTGAGATTACAAGTAGGAGTAGACTTATACCGTGCAAGCAGCCACCTCAGCCCAATCGACCGTTGCTCCCATTGCCTCTTGCTCAATAAATCACGGCTTTGTTCCTATGTGAAATGCGCATCACGTCTCTGCATCTGTATGAAGATGACCCATCGCAACTTGATGTAGATCCAATTTACGAAAGTTAGAGTTAGATAAAGTGCATGTAATATGTAGTAAAACAAATAGAACAATACATTAAATGAGAAGAAGTAGACTTACCATGGTTGCCTCGAATGCCAACTGTCTGGCTATACCAAAGTGCAAAGTACCTACGATGTCCAGCCGTCTCTTCGCAGCCCTCCTCTGACCCTTGAACGTTTTGGGATGGTCCCTATTCTACTTCTTGAAGAACTTCCAATCAGTTTTCTCTGCCCAGCTGGGTTTAGCCATACCCTTTGCGATGGAAGTACACAAGGTTGATCTACAATGCTTCAAGACCAAACCCATGCACTCTCGCATATAATTCTCATTAAACTCCAAATTTGGCGGGTTAGGGTATTTTTGTTTTAATTCATCAATGACCGCCTGCTTCTTTTGGTCATCTTGATACCACCAATCAATAGCAATGCCGCTCTTGAAGTGATGGCTCATCAACTGCCTCATGGTGGCCATCATTCCTTTGCCCTTTCTATCTTCTATTATCTCTCTGGCAGCCGTGATTTGATAGAAGAGATCCTCGACTAAGTAAGGAGGACTGATGGTAGCAGAGTCAGAAGGAGTGGAAGCTCTGCAAGTGCTTTTGGAGTGAGGAGTAGTAGTGGGAGTAGGAGAGGGCAAGGGACTTGACTGATACTGTGTCTCTAGACCAAGTGGAGACCTATAGGGATGTGAGTGTGCTAAGTCGTGTACATCTCCCGAGTCAGCACAACATAAGCGGCCCCTCCTACTCTTCCTTCCCTTACCAGAGGCACATGCAGGTGATGACCCCTTGGTCGAAGGGGCACGAGGGGACGGTTGGGTAGTAGGTCCAGCCATCGGTGTAGGGGAGGGAATTGCTGAGGTCCTCTGAGATAGCAGAGAGAAGAATTTGGTTGCCTCCTCATCGATCATCTATGCTACAAACTCGTCAGGCTCCTGACAAAGCCATGCATAACTAGCAAAGGAGTTCCTCGAGGGGTGGTCGCAATGCTATGTCCGAGAGGAGCAGACCAAGGGTAGTCATAGTGCTAGGTCCGAGAGGAGTCGATGGTGCCCTTAGGAGTCGCTTGAGAGGAATCAAAGTCCCTTGGAGCATATAGATCCTGATGTCTCCTCCTGCGAGGCTGTCCGTACTCGTTGGACGTACGATGTGATCCCATGTCTAACATAGACATAAACACAAAAACAAAAAACAAAAAACAAACATAAGCATAGGCATAGGCAAAGGAAAAGAGGAAGAAGAGGGAAAGGAAAAGAGATTAGAAGAGGGGAAAGAGAGAAGAAGAGGGAAAGAAAAAAGGAAGAAGAGGAAAAGATAAAGAAGAGGGAAAGGAAAAGAGATTGGAAGAGGGGAAATAGAGAAGAAGAGGAAAAAAGAAAGAAGAGGGAAAAGAAGAGGGAAAGAAGAGGAAGAAGAGGGAAAAGAGGAGAAAGAGGAAAAGAGGAAGAAGAGGGAAAGGAAAAGAGATTGGAAGAGGGGAAAGAGAGAAGAAGAGGGAAAGGGAAGAGGGAAAGAAGAGAGAAGAAGAGGGAAAGAAGAGGGAAAGAAGAGGAAGAAGAGGGAAAAGAGAAAGAAGAGGAGAAGAGAAAGAAGAGGGAAAGGAAAAGAGATTGGAAGAGGGGAAAGAGAGAAGAAGAGGGAAAGGAGAGAGAAGAAGAGGGAAAGAAGAGGAAGAAGAGAGAAAAGAGAAAGAAGAGGAAAAGAGGAAGAAGAGGAAAAGAGGAGGGAAAAGAGGTGAAGAGGAGGAAAAGAGGAGGAAAAAAAGGAGGGAAAAGAGGGGGGAAAAGAGGAGAGGAGAGAAGAAGAGGCAAAGGAAAGAGAGATTGGAAAAGGGGAAAGAGGGAAAGAAAGAGAGAAGAAGAGGGAAAGGAAAGAGGGAAAAAGAGACATGTGCTCATGCTTATGCATGAGCATATGTCTCCTTCTCCTATGCTCATACATAAGCATAAGCATGAACATATGTCTCCTTATCTTATGCTTATGCATAAGAGGAGTCTTATGCATAAGCATAAGCATAAGCATAAGAGAAGGAGACACATGCTCATAAGCCCCTCTTATGCATAAGCATAAGCATAAGAGAAGGAGACATATGCTCATGCTTATGCTTATGCATGAGCATAAGAGCATGAGCATGAAAGAGGGAAAAGAGGGGGGGAAAGAGGAGAAGAGAGAAGAAGAGGGAAAGGAAAGAGAGATTGGAAAATGGGAAAGAGGGAAAGAAAGAGAGAAGAAGAGGGAAAGGAAAGTGGGAAAAAGACACATATGCTCATGCTTATGCATGAGCGTATGTCTCCTCTTATGCTCATGCATAAGCATAAGCATGAGCATATGTCTCCTTCTCTTATGCTTATGCATAAGAGAAGGAGACATATGCTCATGCTTATGCTTATGCATGAGCATAAGAGCGTGAGCATGAAAGAGGGAAAAGAGGGGGGGAAAGAGGAGAAGAGAGAAGAAGAGAGAAAGGAAAGAGAGATTGGAAAAGGGGAAAAAGGGAAAGAAAGAGAGAAGAAGAGGGAAAGGAAAGAGGGAAAAAGAGACATATGCTCATGCTTATGCATGAGCATATGTCTCCTTCTCTTATGCTCGTGCATAAGAATAGGCGTGATCATATGTCTCCTTCTCTTATGCTTATGCTATGCTTATGCATACTCCTCGTATGCATAAGCATAAGCATAAGCATAAGAGAAGGAGACATATGATCACGCTTATGCTTATGCATGAGCATAAGAAAAGGGGGAAAGAGAGAAGAAGAGGGAAAGGAAGGGCAAAAGAGGGGGAAAGAGATTGAAAGATTGAAGGAGAAGGAGAAGGAGAAGGAAAGGAGGGAAAGAAGAGGAGAGAAGAGGGAAAGAAGAGGGAAGAGAGGGGAAGAGAGGTGCTAAGATGCAGGCCAATGCAAATAACAAAAATAACAAATGGAAAAAAGAGGAAGAACTTACCTGGAATAGTACATCTCGCTCGGTGTTTTGTGGACTAGCCCTACAAAAGAGAGGAAACATACCATTTTTCAAATAAGATGTTGGAGGAAGGAGAAGATTACAAAAGCAACTTCTCAAAGAGATTGGATTGAGGAGACAAGGAGAAAGAGAAGGAAGAGAAATACAAAAAAGACTAGAAGAGGTGAGTCTTCTTTCTGTCTTGAAATCTCATTTTTTGTTTCAATCCTTTGAAATCAAGCATGAAAACTAGTACACATCTTTAGCAATACAAGGAGAAGCACTCACAAAATGAAATCTCACAAAAAACCTACCTACATTGTTCAAAGAGACTCACCTTCTTGAAAAACTTCCTTTCAAGAAACCAAAGAGGGAGAAGGGTGGAGAGGGAGCACAAGTGTTAGGAGAGGGATGAGTAGTGGTGAGGAGTGGAGAATAGAGTGGGAGGTCATCGGAAATAGGTGGGAGGAGAGATTGCTTTGCTTACAATAGAGATTAGAGAGTGCTAAAGAAAGCGCCATTTGTTGCATCGAGTTTCAAGTTTCAACCCACAGCGTCGCTATATAGCGACGCTCGTCAGTCGCTATATAGCGATGCTTTTAATTAAAAGCATTGCTATATAGTGATGAAACAGAGCAAGCCGTCACTATATAGCGACAGGACAGGTCAAAACATCGCTATATAGCGACGCTTCAAGACACTTTATGTTTAAAGTTAAAAAAGAAGCTCATAGATGCTATTTTATAACTATTAATATATTTCCTTGCAACTTATGTTGTGATTTTATAAGTGTAGATGGTAGGGACGAGTGGAGTCCGATGATGCGCCAATGCCTAGGAGCACAAAGTGGCTTATAGAGAGGTTATATTGTCATTGCACTCATTGCAAGTGAGAAGTACGACATCAACATCGTATTATCATGCACCACTTGCAGATATATGGGAAGGAGCCCGAACCAGTACCCACCATTGGTGTTGCACATGTTGATGGATTATCGATAAGTCAAAGCTATTTAAGTTCGCGATTAATATTGGATACTAGGAAATATAAGATCTTATATTTACATGAAATCTTAAAACAGGATGAGGAGGCTGATGAGGGTATGCATATGCCTTCACAATTTGAGCAAGACTATAGTCTCCCAGATGATGATGAGGGTATAGTCGATATGATGTATTCTATTTTTAGGGACACAACATCCCATGTACATGTGATGTCAGAGTTTGAGGTCAAAATGCAAGAGTTGCAATCAACACAATTGTACGAGGGTACTAGGATGTCTAAACTATGTGGTTGTCTCTCAATCTTGAATCTACAAGTAAAGTATGGGTGGTTGGATACAAGTGTCTTGGCCTTAATTAGGTTAGCCCTTGCATTAATTTGGCTCATTATTTGGATATTGTTTGTTTTGAGAATCATCATGTATGTATTAGTGTACCAAATCATCATTATTCAAAGCCTATGTATGTTTGAATTATGATAGGTTGCTCTAGAAGATGTTGCCTGCACCAAATACCATGCCCGCATCAAGAGATGAAGCAAAAAAGATAGTGGGTATGGATTATGATACCATCAATGCTTGTTGTAATGATTGTATTCTCTTTCATCATGAGCATGGAGATTTGGCTAGTTGTCCAAAGTGTGGGGAACAACTGGTTTGGAGTCTACCCTCCGTCTGAAGGTGGAGCTGAAGAATGTTGATAGTTTTGAGGATGCAGTCAGAGTGGCTAAGGAGGAGTGGAAAGCCGAGAGACTGAGGCAGCTTGGCATGCAAGAGGAGCCTAAGAATCTCACTAGAAGCCCAGAAATGATCAAGGCATATGTAGAGAGAGAGCCTGTGTCTATTCCTGTGTAGGATGATTCCCTGAGAAAGGATTTGCATGAAGCTATGGAGCTGATGAAAACATTCAACCTAAATTGTGTGGAGACTGCAGGAAGAAGTAGAGGTCAAAATAACATGAGAGAGGCTATGGATGGAGAAGGAAGTTCAGCTGGTGCAAGTAAAGTACCAGGTTAGATGATGAGCTGTAGGCTGGAATTGGAAGAGGAACCTGAGGAGACAATCACAGATGAAGAGATAGATTTTTGAGTGAGATAGAGGAAGAGAACATCTCATCAGAGGAAGAGAGTCAATTGTCTTCACTGTTGAAGGAACCTGATGATGTAAGGGAGCTAGAAATCATTACACTTATGAGTGGAGGCTTGTCAGTTGCTATGGAGGGGGGTGTTGTTGAACCAATTCTGTGTGAGGTGGCAGAAGAGAGCCCGAGAGAAGGGATT
The DNA here is from genome assembly GCF_047967505.1 of Dipteris shenzhenensis. Lineage (NCBI taxonomy): Eukaryota > Viridiplantae > Streptophyta > Polypodiopsida > Gleicheniales > Dipteridaceae > Dipteris > Dipteris shenzhenensis. Next base: position 36,311,409 of record NC_141624.1, on the reverse strand, counting down.
GCTACCATAGATCGCAGAAAGGTTGAGAGCCCATTAAAGGCAGCTAAGGATGAGTTTGTGTGTGTAGATGATGATCATGCTCCAGTGTTGAGTGGTGATGATGTTCCTATGATGGCTGAATGCAATCAGTTTGTGGTTGACACTGTGATTGTGCATACTAATGAGGCTGAGATTTCAAGTTTAGCAAGTGTGAGGAAGAAAGAGGTGAAACTAGTAATGAAGATGAGAACTCAATCATGTGTGAGAGAGATGAAGTTGATGTGGCTATTATTGATAAAGTAAAAGACCTGCAGTTAAAACACTTAGTTTGGGTGGGGCTAGGACGTGTTGATTGTGTGCATGTGGACTGTGATTTGAATGATGAGGTTAAGTGTTTACAAGATGATGGTGATTCAGATGATGAGCTGGATTGTGTCCTTAATGATGATGCACTGGATGATATGTTAGCATTTATCTCTTCGAAAGAGAATGAAAACACCAGTATGCATGTTGAGGACGATGGTAGTGATAGTGTGGTTGATGATTAGTTGGATGCTTTAATGAAGATACCCTTGTCGATTTCACATGTGTGGTTGGCAATGACAAGAAACAGTGTGCTAATACGTTTGAGCATCCTTCAAGTGGGAAGGATGTTTGTTTGCTTCTCAATGATCTTGATAATTCATGTGATGGGCTAAGTTTTGCATCTTTCAAAGTTCAGGCAATAGGGTATGCTGAGAAGTCCCTAATAATAGATTATGAGTTGGTTGTGCCCATGATATCTGTGTGTGAGGTAGTAACCTCAAAAAATGTGGCTCATGAGAAGAGGAGCAAGAATCATGATACAAGTATGATGGCTAATAGCCAGTGGAGTGGTGTAATGTCTTGGCAGGATAAGCTATGGGATCTTGGAGGCTTAGTGAGGATGTGGGTACATGGAAAGAGCTAGTGGCTACATCAAATTAGTGTGTTGTTGATTCCTTTTGATCTAGGGGGATGGTGGATTATGCATATCTCGTAGTGGAGGGTTCAAAGTTATCCTTTTGATCCCGGAGGAGAAAAGCAGAGGCATAGAGTACAAGCTTGCTTTGTTTTTTATCCAGGTGGTTTGCTGATGCTTTCTTGTAGCAGTTGGACATGCATGTCACAACAGAAGAGAAGGGGTTGCTAAAGGTGTGTGAAGATTTTTGAAAACCTCAAACTTGTCTTGTACATATGTACATGTGTGATGTTCAACTTGTGTGTGTGCTTGCTGGCATTCAATCAAACTTTGTGTAAGCAGCTTTCGAGCACTTTATGGTATCCAGGGTCGGGATTGTGTTCATCATATGTGGATGGTCAGTGGGCGATTAGATGCTAAGTGATTGTGGCATGCAGTGGTGTGCTAAAGGATGGGATTTTGGGCATTAAGGGCCTTGGTATAGTTTGAAGGAAGGATTGAGAGAGTGGTAAAAAGGTAAAGGTAAGGTGGCTAATGAAAGGTGACATGGCTATTTTGGAGGAAGGAGGCCATGCATGCTACGTAGGTGACAACTTGCAGGAGGATTTGGGAAGGAGATCGTGGGCACCCCGAGGATCGCAAATGAAAGGACGAAGGGGGCGGTTGCATCTCTTCTAGGAGAGCTGCAAAGGGTGGAGGAAGAGGGTATCGCATATATGAAGGGTATCTCTCAGAGTAGGAGGGAGGTTGACGGTATCCTTTGTCAGTTGTTTTGCGAGTTGGGGGGTTGCTTCTTGAGTAAGGAAGAGGTGGTTGGAAGGATAGAAAAGTAGCCCTACATTGTTTGTTCGAAGAGCCATTGTCCTTGCCAAAGTCTTTGAAGGATGGCAACGTACATTGCAGGGGTGGCAAGCAGCTGTTGTGGGAGTTTACAGTAGTAGGAATTCCTTCAATAACCAAAAGGGAGACTCGAGGAGAAGAAGGCCATCGTAGAGAGAAAGGGGGTCGTGAATGGGGATCGCCATTGGTAGGAGAAGCCGAGAAGTGGTTTACAGATGGAAGAAGCTAGAAGAGGTGGCCAAGACTGTGGAGTGCTTAGGGACTTAGCTGGGTGCATCGCTACTATGAAGGCCTAGAGGATAGTGGACAACAGAAGGTCATGATCTTCAGGTGCTTTATGAACAAGAGAAGCCATGGTGCTGACTGTGATCACATGACAGGTTACCAGTGCTCCTGATTGAAGTCTTGGGAAACTTGGCCACGGGATCTCAATAGCAGAGGCTTGGAGGAGATAGACGATGCGAGTCTAGGAGTTCCAAGAGAATCGTGAGCAAGAGAGCAATCGCAAAGCTTCTAAACATTACGTGAAAGAGAGGAGACAAGCTGAAGCACGCTGATAATCACATTTAGGTCTATTGGATGGAGGTGGGGCACCCTTCATACATGGAGTTGGGAGCTTCATGGAAGACCTTGTTGAGCTTTGTGAGCAAAGGCATGGCTGTGGAGTTGGGAGCTTTGGATCATGGCTTTGTTGTAGGTACAAATCAGTGTGGCATCATAATCATAGAAGGAATTCTCTGAGAATAGGAGATAGCCGAGAGTTTGTATGGATTGCTTTGGGTAGGAGAAAAAGCCATGCTGACACCATGATACATGAAGAGTGTGGGCTATTGCTCTTACTGGGAGTTTCGGACTGAGGAGACTATCTATGAATCAACTATCCTTGCATGAAAGTACAAATAGGCGACAGATATAACAGGAAGCATCGTTGGTTTCTCAACGTGGTGGGGCAATGTTGCTATAAAGAAGGCTTGGGCAGAATACCTCAGGTGACAAATAGTATGCTCCGAGAATAGTAAGAGAAGCTGTGGCATGTGTAAGGAGCTTTTGGGCCGAGGGTGATGACAGAGGGTGCTGAACGAGAGCACGGGCTGGAGAATCATGTATAGAAGCTGGAGTACCTTGGTCTGAGAAAGCATGAACTGCAACAAGAATGTGGTTGGGCTTGCATGAGATTAAAGAGGCCGAAGTCTTTGCTTGAGGTGTCTTTTGTGTGGGCTTGTATGCGGGTGACTATGAGCTATTGCTTAGTAAAATGGCAGGCTGCATCATTTCTGGTACTTGATGTTGATCTTGGGGAGACATGATAAGATTTTTGACCGTGGCCATTTCGTGGGTTGATGTCTTGAAGAGTCAAGAAGATAGTCTTCATGTGCATTGTGGGTTGGATGCATTTGAAGCTGAATGTTTTCTGAGTTATTGAAGGAAGAAGTCCACTTGTCTTGAACTGTATAGTCCACTAGGTTTTTTTTGAGGTTGTCTGGCTTCCAGAGAAAATTTGGCTAGAGTGTGAGTTGTATCAAAAGGTGTGTAGAGAGAAGGATGTTGAATGAAATTTTTTTTCCTTGTGATTCTGTTGTTTGGGTGTTTTAAACGTGGATGAGGGTGGCTGCGAAGGCGGACTGGGCTCTACTGTTTTTGTCCATCCAACATGTACATGGCACCTTTGATAGAGGAGTTACAGATATTATGGAGAGGAGTGCAGATCTTTGATATTTCCAGAGCTCCTAAACATACCAATGATATTTTGGTCAGGGTTATCTTGATTTGGACCACGCATGACTACCCAGGATATGGAGAGTGCATAGGTACGTGGTTGTTTCTCTACAAGTATAATATAGGATTATGCTTTTATGACTCTCTTTCACACGCATGTCTTATACTAACACATTCATGCACACGTGTAGGACTTGTTAGAAGTGGGTACCATGCTTGTCTTGTTTGTGGACTGGGTTTGAAATCGCTTGCACGATACTCCAAACATATGAGGAAAAATGTTTATGAAGGTCATGCTCGATACCTTTCGCTTGACCATCTTGCACATGGAGGTCAACTTGATCCACCACCATCATATTTGAAGGCAAGCGACTGGATTCACGCTTGGAGGGCGAATGGAGAGGAACATCCTCCTGGTATGAAGAGGCTATCGATCTTTCATGAGCTTCCTTATTGGGGTCAGTAACAAATCAATCACCTCTTGGATCCCATGCATATCTTCAAGAATGTGGGGGCTACTATTTGGGCACACTTGGTTGGTTCCAAAGACTCGAGAGGAGTGCGAGAAGACTTGCATGCTATGAATAGGATGTCTCATTTGTGGCCCCAAGTGCATGCTTTAGGAAAAGTTGTCCTCCTGAAAGCAACGTGGATCCTCTCTACGAGGGAGGAGGCAGCGGTCAAGGCAAACATTGCCTCTTTTCAAACACCGACAAGGTACATGCATTGCTTGAAAGGAGCATTTTCAAAGGACAATAAGCTTAGCGGGCTCAAGTCCCATGATTGGCACAAGGTCTTACAGGTATTCTAAATTGTAGAATCAGTGTACCGATAATCGTGATGCGTTAGCATAATTATGATTATGTTATATTGTTGACATGACTTCTTTGTTGCTTTGATAGTTCATCCTCCCAATTACAAAAAAAGGGTGCTTACAAGAAGATGTTAGAAATGCTATATTCAAGATCTGTGGTATTGTGAGGTATGCTTGCTATCAAATCATATTGATTGCATTTTCTTCAATTTAAGCTGATTAATCTGTTGACTGATTATGAAAATATCTTACATTGACATGTGAAATAGGTGGATATCTCAAAAAGAGATCTCCATATCGAGCATCGAGAAGGTTAGGGTGGAATCCATCGAAGCCATATGCTTGCTTGAGAAGCACTTTCCCTCAAGCGTTATGACAACTCAAGTCCAGTTGCTTGTGCACATAGTTGATGAGGTGGCTATTACAGGTCCCGTTCATAGTCGATGGATGTTTTTTCTCGAGCGGTTTATGAAAACTTTGAAGGGATTTGTAAGACAAAGAGCATGACCAGAAGCAAGCATGGCAGAGGGATGGCTTGTGCAAGAGTCATTAGTATATATCACGGAGTTTTTTGCATCCATGGATCATGATATGTCACAAGCTTGGCATAACAAGGATGATGATCGCATTGTTGGCGAGGCTCCCCAAGGAAAAGGGATTGAAAGAAAGATGAGCGAAGAGCAAATGGAGAAATTCAATAAGTTTTATATCCTCAATAGCCCTGAGATGCAAAAGTGGATTGAGAGATATGAAGTGGCCAAAGCAAAAAAAACAAATGCAAGGACGAGATTCAAAGTAATGTACAGGCGATTGCAACCATATCCACGGGATCTGGCTCTTCTCCCCACTCACATGTAACTTGATTGTGGCTCTACGTAAAGTCGAACATGATGGAGAGACAATAAACGAGCGCGAGCGAGAGTTACCATTTGGATGTATGATGATGCAAGTTTCTTACCTCTTGACATAATTAAGTAATTATTTGTGGCAATATACGCTATAAAATAGGTGCATCTTTATTGTTTTAATGATGCTCTTTTACAATACAAAAAGTACAGTGCATTATGGTCATATGGATGACATTTTCGTGTGGAACGCATCGATTCAAAGAAAGTCACATATGATTGTGGAGTCGTGGCTAACTTCACACAAGATAGCCGAGCAAGTGCTTCGGATACCAATCTTCTCTCCTCATAGTTGGATTATTGTGGAACCGTTAAAATTTTCATTTAACCCATTGCACTGAGGGTAGTATGGGGTGATGTACTTATGATTTATATTCAGCTTGCTACATAAGTAATCTATCATTTCCCCTTTGAATCCAGGACCATTATCTGAAAGCAACTCCAGGGGAATTCCAAATCTGCAGCATATATATTCATATATAAAATCAGCAACCCCTTTGCTATCCACTCTCTTCACTGCTTTCACCTCTGCCCATTTTGATAAATACTCCACTGCGGTCAGCATCGGTCAGCATATAACATTTCCCTCTGGCAGTTCTGAGTAGAGGACCAACTGCTTCTATCCCCCATCTTTCAAAAATATCATAAACCAGCATAATATTTCTCAGCTCCATTTTAAGAATTCTTTTTCCCATTCTCTGACATTCATGGCAGGATCTGCACCAATGCTGCACATCCTTCTGTATTGAAGGCCACACATAACCTTCTAGAAGTATTTTCTATAGTGTAATCTTAAAAGCATAGTGTCCTCCACAAGCTCCTTCATGACTGGATGACAGTATATAATATATTTCTTCCCTCCAAGGCACTCTTCTCAAGATTTGATCAGCTCCTCTCATGTAAAGCTCATCATCTCATATACTATCGGCTCTTCTGTATGAAGTGATATTTCTAATTCTTCTTAAGCTCCTGAGGTAGATGTCCAGTAAGTAAGAAATCCACTATTTGAGCCAGGAATTCTCTCCCTCTGTACAGTGGATCTTCAAGCTTTGCTATCACTGGATCTTGGCTACTCATTTCCTGAGCCAATTCATGTGGCATTTGATTATCCTCCCTTCGCACATGCTGGATATTCCATGCTGTAAATTGTTGAAGCAGCCTTTTTACTTTGTCTAGACACCCTCTTAATCTCGGGTTTCTCGCTTGCCAACTTCCTAGAACCTGCTTTACAACAAGTAGAGAATCTCCCTTGATCATTATCTTCTGAATTTTCAGCTTAAGTGCAGCCAGCAATCCCTCATATAATGCTGCATACTCTGCCTCATTATTACTTTCAGCTTCTAGATGGACTCCCTCCTTCTGAATCAGCTTGCTCTCTGAATCAGTAATCACATAGCCTCCATTAGCTTGATGTAAACTCTTCCTGTATGAGCCATCAAAATGCAAAATAGATGCCCCTGGAATGATAGCATGCTCCTCTTTATCTATCTTCTTCTCTACTTCCTTTACCAGAATGGGACCCTCTTTGTATGTTAATAGATCTGCCAGTGTGGCTCTGGAAGTGCTCTCCACCAGAAATGAGAAAGTATATTCTTGTAGCTCAACTATCCATTTCATCATACTTCGAGAAAGTGTTCAATTATTAACAAGCTGAGGCAATAAAGAGTAGCACGTCAAAACCACAAATGACTTTGAGATCAGATATGCCCTGAACTTCCTACAAGCATACACGAAGCTTGACAGAATCAGCTCTGCCTCCATATATCTCCTCTCTGCTTCTGTTTTGACTCTACTAGCATAATACACAGGCCTCATATAACGGGACTCCTCCCCTTTTTGCAATAAAATGGCTCCCATAGAATCAGGTCCAAATGAAGGATTCACATAAAAGGTCTGAGAGAAATCTGGAGCTTTCACACAAGCAATCTCTCCCAACACTTCTTTCACTTTACTGAACACTGCTTCACAATCCTCACTCCATTGGAGAGGTTCTTCTTTCATAGCTTGTTGCAAAGGATACAGCAGCTGAGAGACTAAATGTATGAATCTTGTCACATACTTCACTTTCTGCACAAAAGTCTGCAACTGTTTTGATGTAGAGGGGGTTGGAAGTAAGATAAGGTCTTTCACGTCCTCTGGATCTGGTTCAATGCCATTTTGGGATACTATATGTCCTAACAACTTTACTTTGGAGCATCCCAAATGACATTTCCGTGGGTTGAATTGTCCTCCTACCTCATCCATTCTGTGGAACACTTGATCCAGTCTCCATGCATGCTCTCTCTTGGAACTGTACACACATATATCATCCAGAAATGCTCTCACAAATTTATCAATAAAAGGAGCTAACACTTCATCAGTATTTTCCTGATACCATGCTGGTGCATTCTTCAATCCAAATGGCACTACTCTGTAACAAAAGCAACCCTAGGGTGTGATGAATGTAGTTTTGACTTGATCCTCCTCAGCAATTGAAATCTGGAAGTATCCAGAGTATCCGTCACACACACTGTAGTTCTCATACCCTGCCACTCTATACAATATAACATCAAGAAAAGGAAGAGGATAATGATTGCTTTTAGTTACCGCATTGAGAGGCTTATAGTCGATACATACTCTCCATCCTCCTGTATGCTTAGGAATGATTACCACTGGATTGCCCCAATCCGAATGCTCCACTGGATATATCAGTCCATCAGCTTATTCAACTCCTCTCTCAATACTGGCAAAAGCTCTCTGTGTGTCCTCCTCAACTTCTGAAAAACAGGCTTGTTGCCTTCTTTTATCTCAATGTGCATTGGCTTACATCTGAAACCCCTGATCTCTTCATGTGAGGTTATAAACAGCTTTGGGTACTGATGAATGACTCTCATATACTCTTCCTTTTCCACTTTTTCCAGACTAAAATTCAGCATGGACCGCAATATCTCTTCTCTTTCTGTCTGAGAAGGTGGGGGTTGCATCAAATTATCCATATCTTCAAGATTACTCTCCTCTTTAGCTTCTTGTATCTCTGCCACCTGCAACTCATATGCATCAGACTCCTTCAATAGGAATGACACTTGTCCCTCCTCCTCAGATGTAGTACTTTCATCTTCAGTCTCACTCTCTGACTCCTCTTCTATGCTTGTTTCTTCTGGCTTTTCTTCTATTTCCCGTCTGCTGCTCATATCAAATTTCTTGGCCCTTCCCTTCTTATTGTGCACTGTAATTGTACCCATCTTCCAGCTTTGTATTGCTCCTACTTGTCTGAGCCAAGGTCTACCCAAAATCAATGGGTATGCTCCCAAACCAGCAGGCATAATGTGGCAATTAATACAACAGGATACCCCAAAAGCATCCACTACTACTCCTGTGCATATACCCAGACATTTCACCTTCGCATGGTTTGCCAATCGGAGCCTAAAATCTGAATGTGCATTCAATTTTAGCCCCAACATCTCCATACATGCCTGAGTCATCACACTTATCTGTGCACCGCCATCAACATATGCCTCCCCAACACTCATACCTTCACACCATGCATCCACTGTAGGGCATAAATCTGGAAGATCTTCCACAGACATCATCTCCATCTCTCCTCTCGTAGGCTCCTACTCATTACTTTTCCTGGGATTAGCCAACTTCTTCCATTCTCTTTTGAGCTTCGGACACAAGCCAAGTAACTGTGCAAAAGTTATATTAGCTGTCCTCCCCTTCAAATCATTCATCAGTGTGTATTCCTCTTGTCCTTGACCCATATGCAAATCTGAAGTCTTGTAATGTTTCCTGGGCCTTCGACTCTTCATTTTAGGAGACTGAGGGCTGAGATCAAACTCCACATGCTTCCCTTTTTTTGCAGAAGGTCCATTCTCTCCTATTGCACCCCTTACTCTTTTTGCCACTGGCATGATCTCCAGAATAGTCTCCACCCTAATCAAGCTGATTGCCTTCCCTTTTTCTTTATCATCCCATTTGACTCCACTGGTAGAGGGCTGATTCAAATCCTTCACTTCCACATTGTAGTCTCCTGACCTATCATTTGTTTTCTGCATCACAGGATAAACTTCTCCACCTACTCTTGCTGGCTTATCACAGTGAGGGCTGATATGTCCCCACTCTCCACAATTCCAGCACTTCACATTGCTCATGTATCCCCGTCCTCTACCTGTTCCAGCTGTATTTCCCTCACTCCCAGCCTGTACATCTCTCTTGTTGTTTTGCACACCTCGGCCTCTTCCTCTTCTTGTAGTCTCCATCCAATTCAAACTGAGAGACTTCATAAGCTCTACAGCATCATGCAAGTCCTTCTTCAGGGAATCATCCTACACAAGAACAGATACCGGCTCTCTCTCTGCATAAGCCTTTATTATTTTTGGACCTCCAATCAGACTCCTAGGCTCTTCATGCATGCCAAGCTACCTCAGTCTTTGGGCTTTCCATTCTTTCTCCCTAGCCACTCTGACAACATCTTCAAAACTATCCAGATTCTTCAGCTCCACTTTCAATCTGAGTGTAGGCTTTAGGCCAGCTATGAAACGGTCATGCTTGATCATTTGAGGTGGTACTTTCAGAACAAGAGCTTCGCACCGCAAACTCCATAATCTCCCAAACTAGATTATGTACTGGTTCACATCTTGTTCCTCCGCATGTCTACTGAGCATAGCTCTTTCCAAACTTCATTAGGGCTCCTGGCTTGTGCAAACCGTGCAAGGAAAGCTGCTCTCACCACGGTATACTCTGGATTTTGTTGCTGAGGATGAGCAGTCCTGAAGGTAGCAACTTGAGTCTGCAACCATGCTTTTGCATCTCCCTGCAAACAATAATTCAAGATCTGAAACAAAATCTCAGGGGCTGCCCTATCTTTCATCAGTGTTGTAAATTCCATCTTTTCCAAGAATCTTACTGCATTTTCATTTTCATACGGCATCCCCCAGTATTTTGGAAAATCTTGTGCCATCCTCACAATATTTCAACTGTCACACACACTGGCTTTCTCAACCACAACAAAGCTGGAAGGCAACAAAACAAATACACTACTGAAAAAGCTCACTCTGCATCCGAAGAGCATTATTTTTCCTACAGGCAAGCACTTTCAAGGCTCTCTGCACTCTGGCTCGAAGTCGGATCACACGTAGCTGGACTTCAATACATCTATCCTTCATGTGACCACATTCTCCACACCACTCACACTGTATCACTCTCATGTGTGGATTTCTCCCCATTGCTTGCAACACGTCTCAGAACACCTGCTCCTCCAATCTTGTAAACTGAAGTGAACTTCCTCCATGGAGGCACCAAAACGTGGATGGACAAAAGCAATAGAGCCTAACCCACCTTCACAGCCACCCTCATCCACGTTTAAAACACTCGAACAACACAATCACAAGGCAAAAGGCATTCATTCAACATCCTTGCTCTTCACATACCTTCTGATCAACTCACACTCTGGTTACAGTTCTTCATGAGCCTAACAACCTCAGAAAGAAAACTAGTGGACTACATAGCCCAACATGATGCTCCTACCACTGAGCTCAAGCTCACAAAGCATTTAGATTCATAATGCATCCAATCCACAACCAAGTTCTGAGACTAGCACTCACTACTTGCCTTACAAAAAATACCACCTTTGCTTCCCTCCCTCCTCTTTATGAAGATTGATGAGTCCCCGACTTCTCCCCTTCTTCTAGAACAATATACACATCCATCATCCAAGGTGCTCCCAAAGTTAACTACTTCGTCTCCTTGTTCACCCACTAGTCAGCAACTCTCTCCTCACAACAGGCACATGCCTTCGTAGTTGAGACACCCTCCAAAATCTGTCACTGTTCACCGCACACGGTTCTCCTTCCTTCACTACGAGCCTCCAATAACTATGATCCTTGCAGCATAATCACGTCCATCCACCCTTAGCCGCTACCTTCCCATCTCCATATCGTGGAATTCGATCTGCAGTAGCTCACGATCATGCGCCCACTAGAGTCCTCCTTCCACAAGAAGCTTCCATCACCGAGCCACAATTGACCTCCCTCGCTCTTCGTGGTCCTTTTGCTTCTTAGAATCCCAAAGAGCTGATGCGCAGCTCCCTCCTTGCTCTCGAACTCGTCACCTACACACTTCACCTTGCAATTGCGATCCCTGTTTTCTTCTTCTCCCCACAAGCTCATCGAGCTCTCCGCCCACCAAACTCCTCTTCGTCCAGCTAGTGTCTGGCTTCTATGCGATCCCTACAAGCCTTTATCGTCTAAGGTCCTCCTTTCTAGATATCAAAGGGACTCCTACTATTGTGAGCTCCCACAGTAGCTGCTTGCCATCCCGTCGGATACTGCCTCCTGGCAATTCCTCACCACCCCGTGCTCATGTTCTCAGCCAGCCAAGAAGCTTAAAACTCCTGTGCCCACCATCGTCTTCTTCCTTCCAGTAGCTCTCTCTATCGCTCGGGATACTCCAGCGCGCAGAACAAACGACCTCCATCTCCATCACCTATCCATATCCTAACGTACAGCCACTATCCCCATCTCAGAATCCCACGCTGTAGCAACGTCTCTCTGCCTGCTTTCCAAGCTCTCTCCCCTTGAACATACTCCTATGTCGTGTATATTTTGGCCTCCCTCCAGAACCATGCAATGTGTGATTGCGTCGCCATAGCTGCTCTCTTCCTTGCTCCCTTACTCACGTAACTTCCGTCGCCTTCTGCGCTATGAGCCCATGATCCTTTAATATCCAGCTCACTGTTGCAGCCACATTCAACCCAGAATCCCTCGCGGGCTCCTCACCAACTCCAGTCCCTCGACTCCTTGCTTCTCAGCGCTTGGTCTCTCTTTACTTCTGCGCCATCCTTTCCCCTAAGTTCTGTGCTTCCTACATCAGCTGCAGTGACCTGCGCTCCACTCTTCAAGCTCTTCTCCAATTGTTATCTCATGTAAAGATAGTAGCTCTGCTGATCACAAAGCACCTACGTCGTCATAGTCCCCCAGGACTTCACGTAAATAGTCATCGCGACACCCATCCTCCTGCAACGCTCATCTTTGTGACCCGCTAGCTTCAGAAGCTCTCCCCTTCAATAGAGCTGCCGCCTTCTTGTCGCTCACAGAGGTCTCCTTCTCTATCTTCCTACCAACCCATCGAATTCTGCCTCCCCTCGCTGCCTCTGAGCTCCCTTCACCTGCTCCTTCATCCAGAAGAGCTTTTTCTTCATGTGAAGCTTCTAAACCGAATCCCCCTCCGTCCAGGATCCCTGTGCCACCTTCATAGTTATCGTCTTCATGTCCCACCAGCTCACAACTAGAGGCTTCCTTTCCTATTACGTAGCCACGTGCATGCTTATCCAGCCACCTTAACCAAAGTATCAAAGTCCTCCCCAAATCCACATAAACTGTCACATAAAATCATAGCCCCCCAACATAAATGTGCACCCTTAGACCTTTTCCTCCGTATTTTTGCTATTATTTTCACACACATGCATAGCTCGCATGTGAACACAAATGGACACACCAAAAGCCCTCTCACAGGATTACGAAAAGACACAATTTTCGAGACATTTTATGCAGACATGACACTCCCACCCAGACCACACACATTGGATACCAAAACCTCTGGAAAGCTCGGTGCTCCCATACTCACTCCTCATCATTTCCCAGAAGTTCCTGTAGAAGCCTCTACCATCTGTACATCAGTGTAGAGTCCTTTTAGGAGAGCCTAGAGCTCAATTCCACCACCAACTAGCTATATACATAGCTATGCACCCACACTACAACATGCAACAAGTAAAAAACATATTTACATTTTTGTCCACACAACGGTCGATTGCTTGGACCATCTCGTCTCCTTGCTTGCTTTCTACACTCTCCTCACAAGAACCACAGGCCTCTCTAATTGAGACACCCCCTACCAGTAGTTGTTAGCCCCTCTTTGCCTCAGTTTGCATAATAATGAGGCTCCCTGCTAGCCTAGGTCTCCATGGTTTTTTCTCCAATAGCGAGGCCTTCATCCTTGCTCAAGAGCTCACAAAGCTCTCAATTCTTCCAATGGTCCTCTAGCTCACGGCTGTCACCTCACCCTTCAGAAGCCTTTACCATCCATCCGTCTGCGATCTCCTTCTCCCTCCTGGCCTACAATCGACGCCTCTCCATCCGCTCTCCAAGTCCCTCTCCCTTGAACATTCTCCTCCCCTCCTGATCACGCATCCCTAGCCAAAGTCCTCTCCTCCCCACACAATCGTGACCCCCAGCCAAAGGCCTCTCCTCCCCACACAGTCGCAACTTGTGCTTCCAGAGCCCTCCTCTATCGATCCTTTTAGTATTTCACCTGCAAGCTCCTTCCGCCATCTCACCATCCAAAAGCTCCTTGCTACGTAGCCACCTTTGCATGGATGCTTTTCTGATATGTGGCACATCATCCTAATTAGCCACCTCATGCTTTCTTTTTTTACCCCTCTTCCACCTTTCCTAAAAAACGTTTCACCAAGACCATTGCTCACACAATTGGGGTCATATTTCACTAGCACACAACCATCCTTCAACAAGTTAATTTGATGCATGCCCACTCATTTACCACACATAAAAAAACACAATAACTTTACATTTGGTATGCAACCATCAACCTTGTCAGACATGGGTACATTGCTCTGGAGTGCATCAACTTGCTTTTCATCGTCTCCCAGAAGTCCCTGTAGAAGTGTCTACCATCTCAAGGAAATATCTACATCAATGTAGAGTCCATCATGAGGGTGTCCATAACTCAAAGCCACCACCACCTAGCTATGTACAAAGCTATGCACCTGCCCATCAGCATGCAACAAGTGCAAAACATTTTTTCTTTTTTATCCACACAACGTCATCATAACTAGGTGTTAAAATTGCACCCGAGATTAGAACAGGAGAAACTAGAGACCTATCTAGCAAGGAAGCAAGCTCCTTATCTTCTTTGGAAGACCCATCTCTTGATGCATCTGTAGGATCTCCTTTGGTAGCTATATAGACAATATATGTGTAGTTTCATGAGGTAAGTGCATAGTATAAAATTCTAAACATAGCATTGTATAAAACTAAATTCAACGCATAACATTGTCCAAACATAGGTGCATAACATAGAAATGCAAACAATGAGAAGTTTAAGCATAGTACAAATCAGCCCCCCCCCTCTTCATTGCCTCTTTCATCCCATAGTCTAAATTCAGCCAGCCCCTTCTCACTTCCCCTAAATTCAGCTATGCTTTCATCCCATTTCCTAAATTCAGCCACCTCTTTTCCTCTCATAGCCTTCCATCCCATAGCATAATACTTCCTCCTCTCCCATTCCATATCCCTTCATCTCATCCCTTAAATTCAAGCACTCATCTTCCTCTCCTACCCTTTCTACCCCCCCATCGCATATGCATAAGAGATTACAAACATAAGTGTGTAATATAGAAAAGTCCAAGCACGGTACAAATGCAAAACGTAAACAAAAAAATGCATAACATAGTACAAATTGTTAGAGCTATATATAGCTTGCCCTAACTCAACCTAGTCCTCAACTATATATATGCCTATGATCTATGAATACAATCACTTCCTTGGGAGCAACTCTTTTGTCCCTCTCTCTCCTCTTTTCTTCCTCTCAACACAACTCTTGTGTCCATCTCTCTCCTCTTTCTCTTCCTCTCAACATGGTGTCAAAGATTGTGGCTATGCTCTAGTGTGACTGTGAGGAGAAAGAGATGTTTTTCATCAATCTGAAAATGCAATCATTCACAAACATTCTTTCTGATCGTTTTGACTACTTAATTGCTAGGTTTTGAGTTGATATGCAAAAGTTATCAAAGATGCATCGCAAATCAGCAATGTGGTCATGATTGACGAAAATGGCCTGCGATGGCTTTTTTGAAGTGTATGCTCTAGTTATTTTGACTCGTTGTATCACTATATTCCAATTTGAGGTAAGAAAGTTATGTTTATTTCTTTTTGCTACTTGTTGTTAATAAACTGGTAGAAGAGTTTTTGAATAGGAAGATGAAAACCCATAACTAGAGACTACTTGATCCAAAACATGAGGATGGAAAAGATCCAATATTTGAAGAAAAAACAAAAGCAATGAAAAAATAGACTTAATAATAAGAAGGTTCCTGATATAGTGTCGCCCTCCCGAATTCAGTATCCACCAGTTGATCACAACATCTTGCACTCAGTATTTGCATTTCCTTGGATTTTAACACACTGGCATATCATGCTTTTACGTTCCCACATGGAGAAATAAAATGCTCAATCACATAAAGCAAACTTCTTTAGCTATAGGACTTCACAAATTTTTTAATGAAGAGGAGACCCAACACCCACTAGTCATATCCATAAAAACGAAGAGCGTAGGATCGTTGTTGTAAGCATAGTCAATCTTTAGCTAGGGATGATGATCTTATCTAATCGATGCCAAGTAGACTATCAATCTTGTCGTTAAGAGTAAGGTAGCCCATTCTACATGCTTTTGCACTGACATTTATATACATTCAATAGACCAGAAAGTTGATTGAGAAAATCAGTCGGACAAAAGATTATCTACCATATGAATTCTATTTTTTGATTTCTATTAGGTCATCAGTGAAAACAAGAGTTTAGTGTTGAGATATCGAGCTCCACTCGTGATATGCCAGGGTGACCGTTGTGTATTTATGTCACCGACTTATTAGCTGCAGATGCGGTTGGTACACCACCCACGAATAATAGCTAGATGACAGCTATCCTTATCTACTCTAGTTCATGGCTCAGTTAGTATGCCACCTTAGTTAGTTGAGTTTGGTTTGAGACCCACATAAAGGGTTCTTCTATTTCTTTATACTAGAGTTCTTTTGGCTTTCACAACTAAGAAGAGGAAAACTATTTTCAGCCTCTACCTATGTGTGTATTCCCCCATTGTGTATGTGAGAAAGCCGCAAGTGAGACTCCTTCCCTCTCTCCCACTATCTTCACATGGTATCAGAGCCTTGTTCATGGTAAGGAGCTCAAAAAAGCAAACCAAATTTGTGGTGTCCTAGTAAGAGGACCAGTGTTGCTTTCCTTTTTCGAGTTTGGGACCAAATCTCTGCAGGTAGCATAGCCAGAAGTGCAAGAGTGCACTGTCTCAGATTGGGACGCCCTTTGTGGTGTGGTGAGAGGGCAGTATATGCTGCGGGAATGGGCAAAGCCCTCGATGACTTTATTTTTCTAATTCGAGGCCATTTCGGGGCCCATTTTAAAGGCGGAAGTTCTTCGCAAGCACTCAGAAAAAGGCCCTGTTTTTGCTATGCGACCACTGCTCTGCTGGTCGGTGAAAAGTTGCCGTAGAAATTGCATCGCATGCCTGTGTGCAGAGATATTGGGAGTTGTAGAATCATGCATGCAAAATCGTCACTAGGAAGTGACTGTGTGGTCAAATACCACTTTTGTTAGTTTTGCAGATCTGCCCGTGTGAGGCAAAAGCTGTGTTTTTTTATAGTGACAGAATATTTTGCAGTGTTCAGTAATGGCGTCTGATTCTCTTTCACGGATTGTCACTAAAAAGCTTGACAAGAACAACTTCCAGGCATGGAAGTTTAGAATGATGAATTTCCTTATGGGAAAAGGCTATTGGGAGTTCATTATAGGAAATGAAGAAGAACCAATTCTTTCTAATGTTCCCAATCAACAGGAAATGAAGGCATTTAAAGAATGGCATGAGAGAGCCAAAAAAGTTATGTATTGGCTATCTATCAGTATTTCGGATTTTATGATTGTGCATATTCAGGATGCAAGTACGCCAAAGGAGGCATGGGATACTTTGGCAAAAATGTACAACACAAATATGCAAACCAGGAAAATGCAGCTCAAACAGGAGTTGCACAATGTGCAGAGATAAAATTTGAGCATCAATGACTACCACATGAAGGTGAAGAAAATTGCAGATGCACTTGCTTCCATTGGGTCACCAGTGGAAGATGATGATCTAGTTTCTGTGACCTTGAATGGTCTAGGAAAGGATTATGCACAGTTTTGGACATCCATTGTCGTCCGTGAAAAATTTTCTAATTTTGAAGAGTTGTTTGCTCTTCTAATTTCTAAAGAGCAGAGAAATGGGGGTGCATCTTCTGCAGGAGAAACTTCAAAAGAAACTGTCTTCTACTCAAATGCTGGAAGAGGTAGAGGTAGAAGTAGAGGAGGCCGATCTACAGGCCATGGTAGAAAGCAAAATATGCAGCAAACTCAAGAAAACCAGTCCTATGGAGGAGGACGTGGTAACTCTAGAGGCAGGGGGAGCCAAAGAGGCCATGGTGGATGGCAGAGAGGCCAAAATGCAAACAACAATGTTGAATGCTACTACTATGAAATTATGAATGGAAAATTGTAGCAAGGTAGTTATGCATCTTCCAGTAGATAGGGTGATGACAGAAATGAGCATCTATTTATGGTGCAGCACATGACCAATTCTATGACAAGTGCAGAAGAATAAAATGATGTGTGGTATGTTGACTCAGGTGCATCAAACCACATGACAGGTCATGCAGAGTGGATGCAGGATGCAAGGAAAATGAAAAAACCAGAATTTGTGGAGACTGGTGATGATATTGCACATCCTATTGTGCAGATTGGTGAAATTCCTTTGTCTATCTAGGATGGGAAAAAGAAATACCTGTCTGATGTATTTCATGTCACAAACATCACCAAGAACCTGGTTTCTGTTGGTCAAATGGTTGAGCAGGGCTTGCAGGTCAGATTTAATCCTCATGGATGCTTTGTTGAGGATATGAAAAATAACGGTCGCTTGATAGCAAAAGGAAAGAAGAAGGGCAGCATGTTTACATTGGATGCGGACATGCCTGAATAGAGTGCAACAATGTTTGCACATGGGACCGGTGTAGTTGCAGATATTGATATCTGGCATAAACGCATTGGTCATGTTAATATACAGCGACTTAAATCAATGCAAGCCCAAAATATTATTGCAGGATTGCCTAAATTCAAGGTTGCAGAAATGCATAAGGTTTGTGAAGCCTGTCAATTTGGAAAATAGGCAAGGAAACCATTTCCTAGGCATGTTCAAGAGAGTAAAAATCCATTGGAATTAATCTACTCTGATGTGTGGACTACTAAAGCTGCATCTATTGGAGGTTGTCACTTTTTTGTCACTTTTATTGATGACTTCAGCAGAAAAGTTTGGGTGTATTTTATGAAAAAGAAAAGTGAAGTGTTTGGGCACTTTAAAGCTTTTAAAGCTATGGTTGAAAAAGAAACAGGCTTGCAAATAAAATGCCTAAGGTCAGATGGAGGGTGAGAGTACCTCTCAAATGAGTTTGCAAGGTTCCTACAAGAGCATGGCATAAAGCAGCAATATTCATGCAGTCATACCCCGCAACAAAATGGACTTGTAGAAAGGAAAAACAGGCATATTGGAGAGGTATCTCGAGCCATGCTAAATGAAAAAGATCTACCAGATTATTATTGGGCTGAAGCAATTGCTACAGCAGTTTACATAATGAATAGAACTCCCATTGCAGCAATACATGGCATGATGCTAGAGGACATGTATACTGGTAGGAATCAGACATTTCTCATTTGAAAATTTTTTGTTGCATTGCCTATGTTCATGTGCCAGATGAGTTGAGGTCCAGAGTTGAGGTCCAAGTTGAATCCAAAAGCTGAGAAGTGCATCTTTATTGGTTATTCTCTGTAGCAGAAAGGGTATAGATGCTATAACCTTTCTACTCGTAAGTTTACATTGAGCAGAGATGTTGTTTTTTATGAGATGAGTAGCTAGTATAAACTAGTAAATGTGATGATTGATGTAGATGCAAAAAATGGTAATGCTGCATAGAATTCACAGTAGCAATCACAAAATATCAGTGGACCTGTAGTGTCCTCTAGCAGTGGTTCACGTACTTCACCATGGATAGGCAGATTGAGATCAGGAGAATCTCCTCAAAGCAGTGCAGATAGTGGTACGCAGGTATCACGAAAAGGAAAAGAGAAGGTAGCTCATCCCATGTTTGATGTGAATGCAGGTCACTCTTATGTCGATGGTGAATCCAATGGCTCAGAACAGAGCATTGATGATGAGTTGGGTATTCCTTCTATTGTTACACCTGGAGTAAGGAAGACCAGGGATGTTCTGAGAGCACCTGTAAGTGAGCCTATTTTGCATAGGTCTACCAGAGCTAGGTATCCTATGGATAGGCTGAAATATGATGGATCTATAGCCATTCACTATGCCCATATGGTCAAAGTGATACAGGAACTAGAACCCACTTCTTTTGAGCAAGCCATGGGAAATGAAAAATGGGAGAAAGCCATGGTTGAAGAAATGGATGCCTTGGAAGCAAATGCTACATGGGAATTGGTGCCTTTGCCTAAAGACAAGAATGCAATTGGCTGTAAGTGGGTTTATAAGATCAAGCACAATGCAAATGGTTTTGTGAACAAATACAAGGCAAGATTAGTTGTCAAGGGGTATGCACACACATACGGCATTGATTATGAAGAAACATTCAGTCCAGTTGCCAGGATGGCAACTGTAAGAGTAGTCATTGCTATGGCTACATCAAAGGGATGGTCTTTACATCAGATGGATGTAAAGAATGCCTTCTTGCATGGTGATTTGTAAGAAGAGGTCTTTATGGAGCAGCCACCAGGTTATGTTCATGCTATTCATCCTGAGTTTGTTTGCAGGTTGAAGAAATCCTTGTATGGCTTGAAGCAAGCACCTAGAGCATGGTCTGACAAGATAGGACAATATCTTGTCACTATTGGCTTTCAGATTTCCAAGGCAAATTTCTCACTCTATGTGAGAAAAACAGAGAAAGGTATTATGATGCTTGTCATTTATGTTGATGATTTGATCATCACAGGTGATAGTGATGAAGATATCCTTCATGTGAAAATGCTATTGAACCAAAAGTTTGAGATGAAGGATTTGGGAGAGCTGCGTTATTTCTTGGGCATTGAGGTGATTAGATCACCAAGTGGGATACAGCTCTTACAGAGGCAGTATGGATTGGACATGCTGTCCAAATATGGGATGACAGGCTGTAAGCCTATTTCAGTTCCTTTGGAACAGAATGTGAAGCTGAGCACAGATGCAGGTGAGCTTCTAGAAGACCCTACTATGTACAGACGCATAGTAGGAAGTTTGATTTATATGACTATTACCAGGCCAGATTTAAGCTATGCTGTTGGATTGGTAAGTCAGTTTATGCAGGCTCGAAGGAAACCGCATTTGGATGCAGCTAGTCGCATACTCAAGTATGTGAAGTCCACATTGCAGTATGGACTATTTTATGAGGCTGGGGTTCAGATACAGTTGCATGGATACACTGATGCTGATTGGGCTGGTAGTACTTCTGATAGACGATCTACCAGTGGATATGTGTTCTCTTTTGTGAGCGTTGCAGTCACCTGGAGCAGCAAGAAACAGCCTATAACTGCCTTGTCGAGCACAAAGGCTGAGTACAGGGGTGCAGCAATGGCTGCATGTGAAGTAGCTTGGTTGCATAAGCTACTTTATGATATGCATGAGTATACAAATGGGCCAATTATTATTTATTACATGACAACATGAGCAGTATACACTTGGCAAATAACCTAGTCTATCATGCTAGAACAAAACACATTGAGATGCATTATCACTATGTGCAGGAGAAGCTTTTACTAGGTCTTATTGATCTAGTTTATGTCAGCACAGAGGATCAGGTCACTGACATATTCATGAAGGCATTGGGCGCAGAGAAGCTGCGCAAGTTTAGAGACCTGCTTGGTGTGCAAGAATTGGGATTGAGCTCGAGGGGGAGTGTTGAGATATTGAGCTCCACTCGTGATATGCCCATGAATAATAGCTGGATGATAGCTATCCTTATCTACTCTAGTTCGTGGCTCAGTTAGTATGCCACCTTAGTTAGTTGAGTTTGGTTTGAGACCCACATATAGGGTTCTTCTATTTCTTTATACTAGAGTTCTTTTGGCTTTCACAACCAAGAAGAGGAAAACTATTTTTAGCCCATTGTGTATGTGAGAAAGCTGCAAGTGAGACTCCTTTCCTCTCTCCCACTATCTTCACATTTAGCACTTCAGCACTTGTGGTTTCATGCTGCTTTTGCAAAAGTAAAAGCCAATGATGCTTCACATATATTAAGGTAGTTTTAATTTAGTGCATCCTTTACTAGCCAACTTCTTATTTAGTTCATTGCTTGTTGATTCTTTGTGTAAGTGCTTTACTACTCAACATTAATAGAATGTCCTTCAACCAAAGAGCTCTATCAATATCTTTACTTGGATGCCTCACAAAATTTGATTGTTTTTCAGCAACCACTATGACATACATCTATGTGTTGAAGCTTTTCTTTGCCTGTTGGTATAGAGATACACCAACTTTCTTCAATGTTGTACATGATTGGGAACCATGATATCATCGTAGTTGAGTACAATGCTTTGTTCTTGATATTCCACTTGAAAGGTTATGTTATTTGTATTCCACTACATTTATATCTTGGTGTTTTATTCGCAATGATAATACATGTATTATTATGTTTTCCTAACAAGTTTAGCTACAACTTCAAGTTTCCATGAATCTCGGTTAAAGAGACTTGCCAAATATTCTATATCAAGCTTTACTTTTACCATGAGTTGATTGATTCAAAGGAGCTTCCAAAATATTTTTTATTGTTTTGAAGGCTAGATTCTCTTCGATTATCTTATCATTTACTTTTGATTTCCTAAATGTTTTATGCTATTTTGAAGGTGAGATTTACTTTTGATTATCTTATGATTTTGAAAGCAGGTTCTCTTTCATCTTTTGTTAATCAAGCATGCCTATAGGCCATCCATTGTATTTGATCTTGAGTAGGGTAAAGATCATGTAGGTGTGCTTGATATGCAAAAGAAAATATTGATCTAATGTTTCTTTCTCTCTTATCAACTAACATCTTGCTTGACTTGCTTGTCATGTATTCAACACTAGCTTCACTTTCATAAGCTGGTCCATCCTATGGAAGAAAAGGACTTGCCAAATGTTTTATGTTGTTAACATGCTAACATGTTTTCTTTCAATGTTTCTTTTCTATTTAGCTTTGATATCAGTACTTCTTGGATACATTACTTCACATATGCGAAGGTGCTTCTCACATGTTTTCTTGTCATTTTCAAGGCACTCGTTCATTTCCAGGGTGAGCTCATATGTTCTCTTTCATCACACTCAGTTGTGTCTCCGAGCTCATGTAGGTTTGCATAGGTGCCTGGATATAATCCAATGGACTAAATGCACATTCGAGGATGATTACATCTACTTTGTTTTGCATACTCATCCATATTTATGAGTGCATGCAAGGTCTTGCTAGACCAGTGGTTTGTTCCTTCTTTGTTGATGAACTTATTGATGACTTATGGTATGTATTTACTTATTGGTTCACCTTATATTTTCAAGCAAGGCATGGTTTTATTTCGCCTTTTATGTGGTGAGATATACTTATATGTCTTTCACGATGAACACATATGATGGACTTATTGAGTACTCATTTGAATGTGGCAAGGTTCAACGTCTTTCAGGTGACAATATTCATGAACACATATGGCTGATTGCTTGAGTACTCATTTGGACGTGGTATATCACTAACTACTTGAGTACTTGTTTGGACGTGGTACATGGATTATTACTGAGTCATCATTTGGATGTAACACATATTTATCTAGCTTTCATGATGGACACATATGGATTACTTATTGTGAGTAGTCATTTGGACATGGGAAGGTTCACCATCTTTTAGATGAACATGTATGGATTACTTCTTGAGTACTCATTTGGACATGGCACATATGGATTATTTATTAAGTACTCTTGGGTGTGGCACATATGAATTAATATTGAGTACTTCTTTGGACGTGATCACCATTCTCAGATGCCCATTTTCTTGGTTACTTCTGGATGTTCTCTGTAATCTCGGATGCTCGTCTTCCTGATTTTTCAGTACTTTCGGATGCAAAGAGGCTATTATTTCATTTTCACCTATGATTATGTAAGCTGTGTCTGACCCACATCAGCTTTCCTCTTGTCATATGTGCATGGTTTATGCTCGTTGTATTTCTTATTGTTCGCTACTTCTGACTGCCCAATTGTTTGGTACTTTTGGGATGCCCAATTGTTCGTAATTCTGGTTGTTCGGTACTTTCGATTGCCTAGTTATTCGGTACTTCTGGGATGCCCAATTGTTTGATACTTTCGGATGTCCGAATGCTCGTTGTTTTTCTAGATTATTGGTTCTTGATTTGCTAGATCATTATGGGCCTTCCTATTATGTTGTTATGGCTTTCTTACACTATGCAAGTGACATTTCATACCTACCTTTGTGGACATCTCAAATCTAATACTTTTGGACGCTTGGATGCTCAATGTGTTTCAAGTTATTGGTTCTTGATTTGTAGGATCTTCATGGGCCTTCCTATTGTGTTGCTACGGCTTTCTTACACTACGTAAGAGACATTTCAGCCCTGGCTTTGTGGACATCTCAAATCGCCCCTCCATACTCATCTTTGGAGTGACCAAAGCAATTTCCTCATACATTGATGCTTGGTACAATAGGAAAAGACACTTGAATATTTATTGTGTTCATATACAACGCATGAAATCGATCATTTTAGGTGGATGAATTGTGCAAAACATGAAGGCATGATTATAAAGGTTTGAGGAGGTCTGACCAGATTGAACTTGGAGACAAAAAGTTCTACTATTCAGATGAAGAGCACAAACATTGAACATGAAGAACTCAAGCCCTGATTATGCATCATCACTATGTCATATGAAGAGCTCAAGCATCAAACTTGAAGATCTCAAGCCTTGATTATGCATCATCACTTTGTCAAACAAGTTGAGATTTCTAGGCAGATTTTTTTATTTTTCACACATACTTTGCACTGTATCATGCATCAAACATAGCACTGTTCAGATATCGAGCTCCACTCGTGATATGCCAAGGTGACCGTTGTGCATTCATGTCACCGACTTGTTAGTTGCAGATGCGGTTGGTACACCGCCCACGAATAATAGCTGGATGACATCTATCCTTATCTACTCTAGTTCGTGGCTCAGTTAGTATGCCACCTTAGTTAGTTGAGTTTGGTTTGAGACCCACATATAGGGTTCTTCTATTTCTTTATACTAGAGTTCTTTTGGCTTTCACAACTAAGAAGAGGAAAACTATTTTCAGCCTCCACTTATGTGTGTATTCCCCCATTGTGTATGTGAGAAAGCCACAAGTGAGACTCCTTCCCTCTCTCCCACTATTTTCACATGGTATCAAAGCCTTGTTCGTGGTAAGGAGCTCAAGAAAGCAAACCAAGTTCACGGTGTCCTGGTAAGAGGACC
Organism: Dipteris shenzhenensis; assembly: GCF_047967505.1. Taxonomy (NCBI): domain Eukaryota; kingdom Viridiplantae; phylum Streptophyta; class Polypodiopsida; order Gleicheniales; family Dipteridaceae; genus Dipteris; species Dipteris shenzhenensis. The sequence goes on along the minus strand of NC_141624.1, from coordinate 36,286,904 downwards.
GGGGTTGCTTTCCTTTTTCGAGTTTGGGAGCAAATCTCTGCAGGTAACACAGCCAGAAGTGCAAGAGTGCACTGTCTCAGATTGAGACGCCCTTCATGCTGTGGTGAGAGGGCAGTAAACACCTATTTCATTAGTTTTGGACTTTTTGTGTTGTTTTTGGACGAAGCCCAAAAATCCTTCCCAAATGAAAACTTTACTTTGTGAAAATATCCTTCCCAAATCAAAATTTTACTTTCTAAAAATATTCTTCCCAAATCAAAAGTTCACTTTGTGGCACTATCATATTCACATAAAAATATGGTTTTTTCAATCTATACTTTTGCACCAACATGCAAAAATTTGAAATAATCCTATATTAGAAATTGTAGCTATATCTAAGTTATTTGTTAATTTAATTATTTTTAATATTTTTCCTTGATGTTTTTCCTTGACGTGATAAATTTATAAATCCATGAAAGGAGACTTAAATATTTCATGAAAATAACATTGTCACTTGCAATATGCACAAATTTTTTTTTGTCAATGCTAAATTTGTGGCCACCCTTTGCCTTGGTGACTAAATCCCAATATGTACCATGGGATAATCTAGTAATATTGCGATATGACTTATTACAAATCCTTTTTCCATTTACGAGAGGTTTTACCTTTTGTCTTGAACTTAGCGCCCTTTTATTGCCATTCTGAAGAAAGCAAGAGAGACTTGTGAGAAGGTATTCATTTCTTTAGCTTCCTCTTCTTTGCCACACGTGTCCTCTACATTCCCTGATGTCTGCAAGATCATTGAAGCGCATACATCTTCGCTTGCAACATAGATATCCCAATGCATTTAACATGTTCTCCTCCTTCATTACTCTCTTCCTCTTTGGTTGCTTTTGTGGATCTGCCTGGATTCGCTTTCTCTTCATGCATATGTATGACCGTTTTCGTTCCTCGTGCACGTTGTTATCTGTATTTATGCACTTCTTCTCCTTACATTTGTTTGTAACCAAGCATCCATGATTGGTCGTTGCATCCTTGTCCATATCACAATCAAAGTTAAATATTGTATAATCCTCTGTTGATCTCATCCTCATTTTTAACATACTCTTAGGACCATTCAATGAATTCAATATTCTACGAGAGTATTGAGAACCTTGAAACTCTTCCACTCGTGAGAGAACATCACTCATTGGGACATCTTGTATGGCTTTCACAAATCCACAAGCTTGATTGACACCAGGTTTGTTAATATGCATAAACTCATCCACACTTGACAAGACATCGTTATTGAAACCTTTGCCCTTCTCACTGTGCAAGAATTCATCCACCCTAGATAAGGCTTCGCTTCTAAAATCATTTTGCTTCTCGGAACCAATGAACTCATCCACTCCAAATAAGATGTCACTTCTATAATTGAGTATATTGAAATCATCCACATTTGAAGTGATAGAGCCTGGCACATCGGCACGCTTTTTAGGTCCTTTGATATTGTAGTATACCTTGTCTTTATCATTGAAAACCACGTGCCTCTTTCTCATGTTTAAAAATTGCATGCTCCATCTTATATTCTTGCCTACCTCATAGTAGGGATCACATAAGGATGTTATGTTATCAACCATACCATCATCAGTGACTTTTAGAATCCTCGTCTGTGCAAATGACCATTGCTCCACTTGTTCAAATCCCAATACTTCACCTTCAGCTACAGTCTTATTTGCAAATGATCTCATTTGTAAAATGTCCCCTATTATAGTAAAATCCAAGGTGGTGCACTTTGTATTCTTGAGAATGTCTATTGCATAAGTTTCATCTTTGTCCCATGCTATAAATGATTTGTTGGATGTATTGTAGGGCATAACAGCTCCAAGTGTTTCCATATCTCCACATTTATACTTTAGCTCAACATGTGCGCTAAGAATCTTTGATACAGTAACTGCCACCTTATCTTCGCCAAGTTTTCGAAAGTGGCAAACTGAATTGGGATCACTATCATGGATTGTAGCAAATGCAACTACTTCTCTTTTGCTACATAAAATCACATCCATCGCTGGAACAAAATCTATAGCCATCTCCTTTGTGAGAGTCCTTCGCAAGCAAGCTGCAGTAGCAATAATTACATAAATATTAGTCTCTTTTTAATAATCTACTCATTTATTATAATTTTTAATTAGAACTTAATTTATTGGTGGGCGAAGTTCTCCGATCAAGTACTCATCAGATGGACATGCCAAGTTATCCTTTGCATGGTCGATCGAGCATTAAATACTATTTTTGCTCTAGTGTCATGCACATTCGTAAAAAAACACGAGCCTGCTAGGTATGTTATCCAATCACTTATGGGATGGGTGTGCCACTTTGCATGTAAGTAAATTCCACCTAGTTGAAGGTGTGTGCAAAGTATTGTGCCCATCGGATATGCTTTGCATTGTCGACCAAGCATAAAACACCGTTTTTGCCTTAGTGTCATGCACAACCATGAAAAAACATGGTCCTAAGTGTGTTAATCAAACAAGTACTTATTGGATGGGGGCTCCACTTGTTTGATTAACAAGTGTGTTAATCAAACAAGTACTTATTGGATGGGGGCTCCACTTTTCACGCAAGTCCGTTTCAACTAGGTTGAGATGCGTGCAAAGTATTGTCACCATCGGATATGCTTTGCATGGTCGATTACACATTATACAACGTTCTTCCCATAGTGATATGCACATCTGCAAAAAAACACGCCGTTAGGTATGTTATCTGACCAAGTACTTATCAGATGGGTGTGCCTCTTTGACAAAATTTCAATACCACCCAGGTTAAGGCGTAGGAAAAGTATTGTTCCCATCGGATATGCTTTGCATGGTTGATCGAGCATTAAATACTATTTTTGCTCTAGTGTCATGCACATCCGTAAAAAAAACACGCTGCTAGGTGTGTTATCCGATCAAGTACTTATGCGATGGGAATGCCACTTTGCATGTAAGTCAATTCCACCTTATTGAAGGTGTGTGCAAAGTATTGTGCCCATCAGATATGCTTTGCATTGTGGATCAAGTATGAAGCATCGTTTTTGCCTTAGTGTGATGCACAACCATATAAAAACATAGCCCTAGGTGTGTTATTCAAACAAGTACTTATTGGATGGGGGCTCCACTTTGCACGCAAGCCCGTTTCAACTACGTTGAGGTGCGTGCAAAGTATTGTCACCATCGGATATGTTTTGCATGGTCGATCATGCATTATACACCATTTTTTCCTGAGTGATATGCACATCCCCAAAAAAACACGCCCTTAGGTGTGCTATTTGACCAAGTACTTATCGGATGGGTGTGCCTCTTTCTAAACATTTCAACACCACCTAGGTTGAAGCGTACGAAAAGTGTGTGCCCATCCAATATCCTTTGCATGACTGATCGAGCAATAAATACTATTTTTGCTCTAGTGTGATGCACATCCGTAAAAAAACAAGCTGCTAGGTATGTTATCCGATCAAGCACTTATGGGATGGGAGTGCCACTTTGCATGTAACTCAATTCCATATAGTTGAAGGTGTGTTTAAAGTATTGTGGCCATCGGATATGCTTTGCATTGTCGATCAAGCATCGAATAACGTTTTTGCCTTAGTGTCATGCACAACCATGAAAAAACACGGTCCTAGGTGTGTTAATCAAACAAGTACTTATCAGATGGGGGCTCCACTTTGCACACAAGTCCGTTTCAACTACGAAAACTATTGTGCCCATCGGATATCCTTTGCATGGTCGACCGAGCATTAAATACTATTTTTGCTTGTGTCATGCACATTCATAAAAAAACACACTGCTAGGTATGTTATCCGATCAAGCACTTATGGGATGGGCGTGCCACTTTGCATGTAAGTCAATTCCACCTAGTTGAAGGTGTGTGCAAAGTATTGGGCCCATTTGATATGCTTTGCATTGTCGATCAAGCATAAAGCACCGTTTTTGCCTTAGTGTGATGCACAACCATATAAAAACACAGCCCTAGGTGTGTTATTCAAACAAGTACTTATCGGATGGGGGCTCCACTTTGCACGCAAGCCCGTTTCAACTATGTTGAGGTGCGTGCAAAGTATTGTCCTCATCGGATATGCTTTGCATGGTCGATCATGCATTATACACCATTTTTTCCCGAGTGATATGCACATTCATCCGCAAAAAAAACATGCCCTTAGGTGTGTTATCTAACCAAGTACTTATCGGATGGGTGTGCCTCTTTGAGAACATTCCAATACCACCTAGGTTGAGGCATAAAAAAAGGGTTGTGCCCATCGGATATCCTTTGCATGATGGATCGAGCAATAAATACTATTTTTGCTCTAGTGTCATGCACATCCATAAAAAAACACGCTGCTAAGTATGTTATCTGATCAAGCACTTATGGGATGGGAGTGCCACTTTGTAGGTAAGTCAATTCCACTTAATTGAAGGTGTGTGCAAAGTATTGTGCCCATCCGATATGCTTTGCATTGTCGATCAAGCATAAAACACCGTTTTTGCCTTAGTGTCATGCACAACCATGAAAAAACAAGGTCCTAAGTGTGTTAATCAAGCAAGTACTTATCGGATGGGGGCTCCACTTTGCACACGCAAGTCTGTTTAACTACGTTGAGATGTGTGCAAATTATTTTCACCATCGGATATGCTCTGCATGGTCGATTATGCATCATACAACGTTTTTCCCGTAGTGATATGCACATTCGCAAAAAAACACGCCCTTAGGTATGTTATCTGACCAAGTACTTATCGGATGGGTGTGCCTCTTTAAGAACATTTCAATACCACAAGGGTTAAGGTGTAGGAAAAGTATTGTGCCCATCGGATATGCTTTGCATGGTCAATCAAGCATTAAATACCATTTTTGACTTAGTGTCATGCACATCCGTAAAAAAGCCCACTGCTAGTTGTGTTATCCGATCAAGTACTTATGCGATGGGAATGCCACTTTGCATGTAAGTAAATTCCACCTAGTTAAAGGTGTGTGCAAGGTATTGCACCCATCATATATGCTTTGCATTGTCGATCAAGCATAAAACACCGTTTTTGCCTTTGTGTCATGCACAACCATATAAAAACACAGCCGTAGGTGTGTTATTCAAACAAGTACTTATCAGATGGGGGCTCCACTTTGCACGCAAGTCCGTTTCAACTATGTTGAGGTGAGTGCAAAGTGTTGTCACCATTGGATATGATTTGCATGGTCGATCACATATTATACACCATTTTTTCCCTAGTGGTATGCACATCCACAAAAAAACACGCCCTTACTAGCTCTTTGAAGAGAGGTTCTTGTTAAGTATTTCTTCAAAACTTGGGTACGTTAATCTAGAGTAAGTACTTATCGGATCGGTGTGCCTCTTTGAAAACATTTCAATACCACCTAGGTTGAGGCGTACAAAAAGTATTGTGCCCATCGGATATCCTTTGCATGGTCGATCAAACATTAAATACTATTTTTGCTCGTGTCACGCACATCTGTAAAAAAACACGCTACTAGGTATGTTATCCAATCAAGCACTTATGGGATAGGCGTGCCACTTTGTATGTAAGTCAATTCCACCTAGTTGAAGGTGTGTGCAAAGTATTATGCCCATAGAATATGCTTTGCATTGTCGATCAAACATAAAACACAGTTTTTGCCTTAGTGTCATGCACAACCATGAAAAAACACGGTCCTAAGTGTGTTAATCAAACAAGTACTTATCGGATGGGGGCTCCACTTTGCACGCAAGTCCGTTTCAACTAATTTGAGATGCGTGCAAAGTATTATCACCATCAGATATGCTCTACATGGTCGATTACGCATTATACAACGCTTTTCCCATAGTGATATGCACATCCGCAAAAAAACATGCCCTTAGGTATGTTATCTGACCAAGTACTTATCGGATGGGTGTGCCTCTTTGAGAACATTTTAATACCACCTAGGTTAAGTTGTAGGAAAAGTATTGTGCCCATCGGATATGATTTGCATGATCGATCGAGCATTAAATACCATTTTTGCCTTAGTGTCATGCACATCTGTAAAAAAACACGCTGCTAGGTGTGTTATCCAATCAAGTACTTATGCGATGGGAATGCCACTTTGCATGTAAGTCAATTCCACCTAGTTGAAGAGTGCGTGAAAAGTATTGTGCCCATCAGATATGCATTGCATTGTCGATCAAGCATAAAACACCGTTTTTGCCTTTGTGTCATGCACAACAATATAAAAACACAGCCATAGGTGTGTTATTCAAGTAAGTCCTTATCGGATGGGGGCTCCACTTTGCATGCAAGTCTGTTTCAACTATATTGAGGTGCGTGCAAAGTATTGTCACCATCTGATATGCTTTGCATGGTCGATCACACATTATACACCATTTTTTCCCTAGTGATATGGACATCTGCAAAAACACACGCCATTAGGTGTGTTATTTGACCAAGTACTTATCGGATGGGTGTGCCTCATTGAGAACATTTCAATACCACCTAGGTTGAGGCATACAAAAAGTGTTGTGCCCATCGGATATAGTTTGCATAGTCGATCGAGCATTAAATACTATTTTTGCTCTAGTGTCATGCACATCCATAAAAAAACACACTGCTAGGTATGTTATCTGATCAAGCACATATGGGATGGGCGTGCCACCTTGCATGTAAGTTTATTCCACCTAGTTGAAGGTTTGTGCAAAGTATTGTGCCCATTGGATATGCTTTGCATTGTCGATCAAGCATAAAACACCGTTTTTGCCTTAGTGTCATGCATAACCATGAAAAAACACAGTCCTAGCTGTGTTATTCAAAAAGTACTTATCGGATGGGGGCTCCACTTTGCACGCAAGTCCGTTTCAACTACATTGAGGTGAGTGCAAAGTATTTTGACCATTGGATATGCTTTGCATGGTCGATCACGCATTATACACCATTTTTCCCGAGTGATATGCACATTTGTAAAAAAACATGCCCTTAGGTGTGTTATCTAACCAAGTACTTATCGGATGGGTGTGCCTCTTTGAGAACATTCCAATACCACCTAGGTTAAGGTGTACGAAAAGTGTTGTGCCCATCGGATATCCTTTGCATGATTGATCGAGCAATAAATACTATTTTTGCTCTAGTGTCATGCACATCCGTAAAGAAACACGCTGCTAGGTCTGTTATCCGATCAAGCACTTATGGGATGGGAGTGCCACTTTGTATGTAAGTCAATTCCACCTATTTGAATGTGTGTGCAAAGTATTGTGCCCTTTGTATATGCTTTGCATTGTCGATCAAGCATAAAACAATGTTTTTGCCTTAGTGTCATGCACAACCATGAAAAAACACGGTCCTACATGTGTTAATTAAACAAGTACTTATCGGATGGGGGCTCCACTTTGAATGCAAGTCCGTTTCAACTACGTTGAGGTGTGCGCAAAGTATTGTCACCATCGGATATGATTTGCATGGTCGATCATGCTTTATACACTTTTTTTCCCCTAGTGATACGCACATCCGCAAAAAAACACGCCCTTAGGTGTGTTATCTGACCAAGTACTTATCGGATGCGTGTGCCTCTTTGAGAACATTTCAATACCACCTAGGTTGCGATGTAAGAAAAGTGTTGTGCCCATCGGATATCCTTTGCATGGTCGATCGAGCATTAAATACTATTTTTGCTCTAGTGTCTGCACATCCGTAAAAAAAACACTCTGGTCAATTCCACCTAGTTGAAGGTGTGTGCAAAGTATTGTGCCCATTGGATATGCTTTGCATTGTCGATCAGGCATAAAACATGGTTTTTTCCTTAGTGTCATGCACAACCATGAAAAAACACGGTCCTAAGTGTGTTAATCAAACACTTGGTACTTATCGGATGGGGGCTCCAATTTGCACGCAAGTCTGTTTCAACTACATTGAGATGCATGCAAAGTATTTTCACCATCGGATATGCTCTACATGGTTGATTACGCATGATACAACGTTTTTCCCATAGTGATATGCACATTCGCAAAAAAAAAAGCCCTTAGGTATGTTATCTGACCAAGTACTTATCGGATGGGTGTGCCTCTTTGAGAACATTTCAATACCACCTAGGTTAAGGTATAGGACAAGTATTGTGCCCATCGGATATGCTTTGCATGGTCGATCGAGCATTAAATACCATTTTTGCCTTAGTGTCATGCACATCCGTAAAAAAACATGCTGGTAGGTGTGTTATCCAATCAAGTACTTATGCGATGGGAATGCAACTTTGCATGTAAGTCAATTCCACCTAGTTGAAGAGTGTGTGAAAATTATTGTGCCCATCGGATATGCTTTGCATTGTCGATCAAGCATAAAACACCATTTTTGCCTTTGTGTCGTGCACAACCATATAAAAACATGACCGTAGGCATGTTATTCAAATAAGTACTTATCGGATGGGGGCTCCACTTTGCATGCAAGTCTGTTTCAACTACATTGAGGTGCGTGCAAAGTATTTTCATAATTGGATATGATTTGCATGGTCAATCACACATTGTACACCATTTTTTTCCTAGTGATATGGACATCTGCAAAAAAACACGCCCTTAGGTGTGTTATCTAACCAAGTACTTATCGGATGGGTGTGCCTCTTTGAGAACATTTTAATACCATCTAGGTTGAGGCATACGAAAAGTGTTGTGCCCATCGGATATCCTTTGCATGGTCGATCGAGCATTAAATACTATTTTTGCTCTAGTGTCATGCACATTCGTAAAAAAACACGCTGCTAGGTATGTTATCTGATCAAGCGCTTATGGGATGGGCGTGCCACTTTGCATGTAAGTCAATTCCAGCTAGTTGAAGGTGTGTGCAAAGTATTATCCCATCAGATATGCTTTGCATTGTCGAACAAGCATTGAACACTGTTTTGGCCTTAGTGTCATGCACAACCGTCAAGAAACACGGTCGTAGATGTGTTATTTGACTAAGTACTTATGGGATGGGCATGCCACTTTGCATGTAAGTCAATAATACCTAGGTTGAGATGTGTGCAAAGTAGTGTGATGATCGCATATGCGTTGCATTGTTGATTAACCATAAATCAGCATTTGTGGCTTAGTGTCATGGACAACAACCAATAAAAAACATGGTCCTAGGTGTGATATTCTAAAAAGTACTTTTGAATGGGCGTTCCACTTTGCATGGAATACCATACCACCGCTTTTGAGGCATGTGCAAAGTATTGCGCCCATCGGATATGCTTTACATAGTAGATTGAGTATTAAATATTGTTTTTGGCCTTGGTGTCATGTAGAATCATCAAAAAACACGATCGTAGGTGTATTTTTTAAACAAGTACTTATCGGATGGGGATGCCACTTTGCACACAAGTCAATACTACCTAGGTTGAGGAACGTGCAAAGTTTTGTGTCCATTGGATATGCTTTGCATAGTTGATCTCACATGATACACCATTTTGTTCCTAGTGTTATGCACAATCGTCATAAAATACGTTTGGAGGTGTGTTATCCGAACAAGTACTTATGGGATGGGTGCACCAATTTGTATGCAAGTCAATACGACCTAGGTTAGGCGTGTACAAAGTTTTGTGCCCATCGGAGAAATGTAGATGCGATAATATTAGAAAATTCTCGGTATGTGTATATGTGTGTGTGTGTGGCAAAAAATTTTGATACAACAAAGTAAACACCTAGTGCACAAATTATGCACTTCATACCTTGAGTAAATAAGCTTGTTGATGAGGATAAATATGCCCTTGAATAAAAGCACAGTTGTTGTATGACCACAATAGGATCGCTTTGACACCTGTGATTTTGCCCACATGTAAGTTTGCAAATAGTATAAAAAATCATATAATAATATATTAATAGTTTGCAAATGTGTATAGCAAGTGAGTAATGGGAAGTGGAAGTGGGAGTGAGGAGGGAGGAGTGGAATGGGAGAGGGAAGTAATAGGGGTGTATGATAATAAGTATAAAAAATAGTATAATAATATATTAATAGTTTTCAAATGGCAAGTGAGTAATGGGAAGTGGAAGTGAGAGTGGGGAGGGAAGAATGGAATGGGAGAGGGGAAGGTAATAGGGGAGTAGGATAATAAGGCAGTGAAATGAGTGAGGGAGTTAATAGGGGATGAAAAAGAGGAGGGTGAGATGGGGTGGGATTTTGGGAAATGGGAGGAGTATGGGACGTGGTGGAAATGTGGGATGGGAGTGGTGGCAATGGGGAGGAAGAAGAAATGGATGGATGGGGGGAGGGCTAATGGAAGATTGGGATGAGGGATGGGGGTCCAATGGGAGAGGGGGAGTAATGGGAGCCAATGGGAGAGGGGATAAATGAAAAGCCAATAGGAGAGAGGGGAGGAATAGAAATCCAATAGGAGAGGAGGAGGAAAACCTAATTTTTCTTATATATAGTCTTCCTTCTTCATTCACTCTCCCCTCATTTCATTCATTGAAGCAAGAAAGCAAGGACAATAAAGAAAGCAAGGAAGGAGAGCAAGAAAGAGCAAACTTACAAACTTTTCCCACATACTTGCAAATTTTTTTGATTAATTCTTTATCTAGATTTTTTTTTTAAATTTGAAGAGAGAGGAACTAGAGACAGAAAGGTTGAGGGGAGGAGAAGAAGAGGATGCAGGGGCTGGAGGGAAGGGAGGAGGAAGGGAGGGAGAGACGGGGGCGGGGGGGGGCTGGGACAGTCTCCCCTGGAGGGGGGGAAGGGGGAGGGGGGAGGGGGGAGAGGGGGACTGGTGGAAGGGGGGGACTGGCGGGGGGGAAAGGGGGGAGGGGGGGACTGGCCGCCGCGGCCGGCAGCCCGTGGAGTGGGGAAGGGGGGGGGCCGGGGTGAAGGGAGGGGAGGGGAAGGGGGTGGGAGGGCTGGCAGCCGCGGTCGCCAGTCCGAGGTAAGGGGGGGGGAAGGGGGGGTGGGGAAGAGGGGGGGGGGAGGGCTGAGAGAAGGGGGGGGGCTGGGGCACTGGCGGCCACCAGCCTAGGGGAAGGGGGGAGGGGGGGGGAGAGGGGGCGGGGAAGGGGGGGAGGGGGAAGGGGGGGGAGGGGAAGGGGGCGGGGTGAAGGGAAGGCGGGGGGGGAAGTGGGGGTGGGGAAGAGGGGGGGAAAGGGGGGGTGGGGAAGAGGGGGGGAGGGGAGGGCTCAGAGGGGGGGGGTGGGGGGCTAGTGGCCACGGCCGCCAGCCCGGGGGAAGGGGGGAGGGGGGGGGAGAGGGGGCGAGGAAGGGGGGGCGGGGGTGAAGGGGGGGGGAAGGGGGTGGGACGGCAGGCTAGCGGCCGCGGACGCCAGCCCGGGGGAGGGGGGGGAAGGGGTGGTGCGAGGGGGGGGGTGAGGGGGCGGGGAAGGGGGGGCGGGGGTGAAGGGGGGGGAGGGGGAAGGGGGTGGGAGAGCTGGCGGCCGCGTGGGGGAAGGGGGGGGAAAGAAGGGGTGGGGAAGAGGGGGGGAAGGGCTGAGAGGGGGGG